>NC_091136.1:38195140-38502083 GCF_041381155.1 Argopecten irradians
TAAATAGTCATCCATCTAGAATCATTGTACAAAAAAGGCTGCATAAAAGTTGATATAATGCTTCCTGTATGCTAACAGGATATGTGTGAGGGATTTAGACTCCCTAGGGGGCTGAGTTTGTCCCTGAGTGGAGTCACAAAATCACTATATTCAGGGGCTGTCTGAAACTACAGACATGGTCTGACATCTACACAAAGCTTGGGGAGGGCAAGTCTTAAAAGTTCGCATCCTTCACCAACAATTACCAATTTTGAAGATTTCAAAAGACATCACTGATGTCTGCCTAACAATTTATATATTGGTTCTTTCTGTGTAGGCTCCTAGCCTATAGATCACACGACAATGAAAATGTATTCAGCAAATCATGTTTCCACAATCACTCCTTCAATGACCTTTCACAAAAAGCCAAATATTTTCAAACTATGGCAAGAAGCTTTTTAACTGAATCAATTCACCATCGAAGCCTCCTTAACAGACTTCATTACACACCTCTTCAGTACTTCTATAATTGATTTATTGTAACCAAGCTCAAATTGTTAAAGATTTCCCATTACAAAATTCAAAGACAGCCAAATAAAAGCCTCATGGATTTGCACCCTGAACCAAGGTCATCTTTCCACCATTACCCAAACTCTGAGTATGAACTCTACCATTGATTGATCAGGAATATTCCATATTGGTTGGAAGGGATGAGAGAGTGTATTGAATGCCAAATGCTAGTTCATGTCCAGTGAGACTGACAGGTCATTGTGAAGGCGAGAACAACACATTTTGTGAGGAACTCTGTGCATAAATAGCCCTGCTGACAATGGCCTGTGTGGGGTATAGTAACACAGGACACCCGGCTGGTGCCAAACGAGTACACCCTTACAAAACCTCACTAATGCCAAACAGAGTACAAAATCTGTCTGACTTGGTGAAATCAACTATATAGGTCCAGTGACGTACAGGTTTCACCATCTGTATGATAGAATGACATCGTGTCTGTCCGAGGTCAAATTTCGGAGATGTCACTTTTCCAGGAGATTAAACGGAGAGAGTTGGACAAAACATGTCCGTATCCAGCATGACAGGAAGGCATGGGGATATTAGATTTTCTCTTCTAAAATGACATTTTCTCCTATTAATTACACATCCCACCTGTCTGGAAGGTAGACTTCACAAACCCTCCCCATTTGTGCTTCATTAAATCGAGCTATCTAGACTTAGATTATCTTTCAATCTCAAATTTCATAGCTCAGGGGCTCTATCACTCAAAATTGGCTTTTAGTTACAATCAAATGGAAATTTGCCTGACAACAGCGTGTCTGAGAGGTGAATTTGCTACATCACTGTTTTATGCTAGTCAAGTTTCATAATGATATCTGAAGATTCTCATGAGTTTGCATGTAATCAGCTCAGACTTGTTCATTTACCAAAAACCAAACTTTACTTATTTGAATGTAGAGTCACCACAAATGATCATTCAAATCCACAGATTTAAAAAAAGATATCAATGAGAAAAAAACAGACATCCTGTTCATCAAAACTTAATACTTTTATTCACCTAGATTTGACGAAGACAAGGCAAAATTAATATTGTTGTTTACAAACTGACATCAAGTTTGAGTGAATGAATGAAATACTAGCACCAAAATCCACCGAGAGAAATATGTCTCACTTTGCGACACTTGACAATACATATAGCACCTCTTGGCCTGTAAGGAGTCTCCTTGATAAAGTTTAGATATCGTGTAGGACAATGGGGTTTGACGAGCCATGTAAACAATACCTATGACAGGTATTGAGAGAGCTGTTATTCCATAGCTGTTTATCATCATGCAGATAGTTGACCCCCCTCCTTTTAGACCTCGGCATGCAATGGCCCTCCATGTGAGCCTATTACTTTACTGTTGAACTTCTACAGGTAAGGTATAGTTACGCTACAGGTAGAAGTCAATCAGAGAGAGATATATGGCTAGGTATTAAAAAGATTTGCAGGTAAGGGTCAGTCAATCTGATGGCTAAAATATCTACGAGGTAGGTGGGACTAATTTGTATTTGTGACACCTGTAAAGTACAGGTAAGTTATAACATTGAACACCTGTATATATCTCAACATTCCATGACACAGGTAACATCACAACACAGACATTCTAACAGCTTGTGTATCAGTGGTCTGTTGGATGTGTCCGTAGATATCCGGGTTGTCCGGGAATGTCCACTATCGCTTAGGAATGACTAATAATCACCCCATATCTTTTACAAAACTTCACAAACATCAAACAGATGGGACGGTAACTTCTCTTTCAAAATTACATCCGGAATCGATTTTGCCCGAGATAAGAGGCATGTGTTATAAAGTGGCCAGAGAGCTATGATTGACCGGCAGCTTATTAGTCGTCATGCCTCTAACATTGGGAACTAACATCAAAGGAAACATTAAACACATCTTTAGCCTTGTTTCTATGCTTGGATTAAAAAAAGACTTCAGAGGTTTTCATTTCATTTAAATAAACAGTCATGATGACCATTGGTCAAGTTCTGCTCTATTTGACCTGGTATTGAACATATAAACCTCGGGGAGAAGGTCAACCAGTGAAAATGGAGGAAAGCTAGACATATTAGCATCCTCTTTGGGCTTAACACAGCTAGCTGTCAAAGAAACACCATGCCTGAATCTGTGGCATGTGGTTCAATTACTTTGTACTTAGTCAAGTCCAGAATAAATGGCAAATGTCAGTTAACTGTGAAATGGTCCACTCCAAAGCTTATCTGTTATACAGTTTGTTTATGCAGACTGCAGAGCCGTTTAATTCAATGGCCTGTTGATATGTTTCTGCTTCAGTGCATTTCCAAGTACAAGTATAAAACAAAAAAAAATTCAGGGTTATAAAATAGCCATAAACATTATGTATCAACAATACACCAATGAAATGTCTGACTGTGGACAATAAAATCTGGTATTGATACCTGCATGCACACTAAACTCGATAATAAATTGGATATCATCTACTTTCAATTTACATGCATAAAGTCATCATTATAAAATTGAAGGATCATTACATATACTTTCAATTTATTTGCCTTTAAACAACACAGCAAATAAAAGACTGAACAGAATAATTTAAATCCTCAATTAATTATGCATTTCTTTTTCTACTCCATCTGATATCTAAGGACAGTTTGCCATTGTCACAAGATTCAAGATTTTTTTCAGAATTTTATTATTTGCTAGGTTTTATGACATATTAATACAATTCATGGAGATTTGGTTCTTGAATGATATCCGTATGGTCACAATGCCATATTGTAATTTTCATGGAAACCATCAAAAGAAACGTGGCAAACATGCCCATAATTTCCTCAGTGATATCGTGTCTTCTGAATACAGCCAATGTCCTTTCAGACCCAGCACTAAAAATAACATTAGGAATCGCATACCAAACAAGTCTATATCTGAGGACAATAAAATGCCGGAAGTTGTCGCTGACAGAATGAAAGTTGCTACATTTAGTTTTATGTAAAGAAAAAAAAAATGCTGAAATGAGTCTGATCAGAATCATACAGAAGCTTGATATTCAGGATCACAAAAGAGCTTTATCTGGGCTGCCTGAAATAGACACAAGGAGATTCTTGTACACTAAATCAGGACCAAATCATTCAAACTTTGACAACTTCCCAAGCCAGTTCACAGTATCAAACTTCAGGCTGATTATAGCCCCTTTCTTTCTAGGGATATAAGGGCACATTTACACAACTGAGGATTCATTAGGGGAGGCCCCATTTATCATCAGCTGCTACAGGGAGGTGGGTTGGTGGCTTGATTAAGCAGACGGCCACAAATAGCCACCAGTAGGGCCACCCAGTCTGGCATTCAAATACCGTAAATAGTCCAAATAGAGAACACTCTCATGAATTGATTTCTAATTATTTTCATTCAAGAACTTATACTATCCAAAATAGAATAACAGATCATTTCTAGCTGTAAAAAAACTTCAGATTTTGATTATTTTGTTGGTAAATGTTATCTGGATGAACATGTTTGATATATCAGATCAGTGGAGGGCTTCTCTCCTATACAGAGGAAGGCGAGTCTGTTCCCCTTTAGATGATGTATGAGGACTACAGTACATATGTGTGATAGGCCACAATCTTAATCTCCACCGACACCCACTCTATCTAAGGCCACCAAATTCATCGAGGTCACAGAATAAATATTTCAAGAAAATTATTCAAAAATTCTTAAATGAACTTTGTTTATATATATATCTATCTGTTTTCAAATTTCGTCCAAAAAGATAATATACTTGCATTCCATTAAGATTCAAAGCCTAAAAACTAACAGTAAAATGCATCTTGGTATCTCAATGATAAGGAACTAATGCAATGTATAGATATGTTTTTAATTAAATCCCCAAAGTTTGGCACACATTTCGGACAGATTAAGTGTTCGTCTGATGGTGGGATTACATCGGTCTTACCAGCTTCATTTTAATACAGGCATAACAGAAGTATGTATGATCCTCTATAACACTGTACACTTCTCATCAAACAAGGTCGTCTCTGCCTTCATGTTCATAGCCAATATCAGGAGGGTTAACATGGCAGATCACAGCCTGATACACCTCGCTATACATTACATTATATAATCAAAAACAACAATAAAATCTGTCTGAACCTCAGTAAACTAACACGATGTGATTATATCATAATTTATTTTTTGCAACATTTTGTTCACTTAAACAGATTTATCCAATTGTTTGACCTACTTCTCTACCCTGTACCACTACCTCCCAGCCAGTGCCTACTAAACCTTTCTCTCACCTTACCCCGACCCCCACAAAATCAATGTCCTTCCACGAAAACCTACCCCATCAAACCAGTAATTCACCCTATTCAACCCCTTCTACTTTCATCTTTCCTTCTGCTTCTCTTTGTTTCTAATGTTATCCCTACCCACTCACCCCTCTTTATTCCATCCCTTTTCTTCTGGCCTATGGCAAACTTGTACCTATATCACCCTATCACCCTACTTCACCCTACTCCCTTGGCCCAAACTTACCTACCCTGCACCCTGCACCCTAATTATTCACTCCCCTCTATTTACCTGTCCCATGCTCCTGTGTGTATCAGAGACAAAGTATTTAACACTATTCCACATATAAATGTGTTTAATAAAGTATCAAAATGCTGTCTCACTCAGGTGAAAAAAAGCAATGGTGCCAAAATGATTTTCCTTGCATACACTTACATCAACAATTACAAACCTGATACTGTATATGTATGTAGGTTATGTATGAGGCTTCTCCCAACCATGATCCTTAATTAAATCTTCAATTTCAGCAGCTTTTATATCCTGCAGTGTTTTATACTAGTGGAGATGTGATGATTTAATGACAGACAGTTATAACTTGGAACTTTGAAATAGAAACTACTGTAAAATTCTATCCAAGATAAATTAAATTAGATAAATTATATAATTTGTATATTTGTGATGCACAGGAGATAGATATTTTAATTTAACAGGTGCTTGAATGATATATCAAAATATAGTTGGTGTTAGCAGAATTTGATATGATCTTGGAATCTCCTTGAGTGGTATGTCAAGGGATGTCAGGCTGGACAGCAGGGTTATAAAATGATTGAATACAGAAGCAGTTAGGACCTGGTTATGGAGGGTGTGGTATAGAGGAGGTATAGGACACGGAATGGGCAGGGTCAGAAAGGACAGGGGCAGGTTAGGGAAGGGATGTGGCAGGTTAGGGAAGGGGGATGGAAGGTTAGGGAAGGGGTGGGACAGGTTAGGGAAGGGGAATGGAAGGTTAGGGAAGGGGTGGGGCAGGTTAGGGAAGGGGAATGGAAGGTTAGGGAAGGGGTGGGGCAGGTAAGGGAAGGGAATGACAGGTTAGGGAAGGGGTGGGGCAGCAGGTTAGGGAAGGGGGATGGCAGGTTAGAGAGGAAGAGGGTAGGTTGAGGAGGGGAGGAGCAAGTTAGGTAGATGGACTGGCAGGTTCGGAAAGGCAGGTTGAGGAGAGAAGGGAAGGTTTAATTTGGAAGGTGAAAGTAAAAGAGGGAGAAAGTAGGTTGTCATGGTATGGGTAGGTTGTGGCTAGGGAATAGGGAAGTCTGGGTTCTAATGGATATAGGGGGTAGCTAAGGTGGAAGAACATCATGACAACAGCTAGGGGTAGAATATAATGATGAGGACTGGGATAGGGATGGTGAAAATTGCAGTATGTACTGGTGTACATATTAACCATATTCCTACCACTTAATATTATCTCTTATAATGAGCATGTATAACATGATTACCTGGAGGGGGAGAGGAAAACAAACAAACAAAACCCTGACTGTATTAATACCAACAGATAAACATATGCCTACACACTAGATCAGCAGATCATTCTCGGATACATCTACTCCAACAAAACACCTCAGGGCCCTAATTACGTTGCACCATCTTCTACCTCTAACAAAGATGGCTATCTAGTCCTGCACACCTTGGGCAACATTTCAGCCAGTTTACATAGAAATACTAGCTAGTCTTGACTCAATCTGAAGGAGAAGGGCTTGCCTAAGTGGTTTTTGTGAAGGATAAACAACATCAAAGGGTCCAGCTAGGACAAACTTGTAAACACAAGGAAGTAAAGAACCTGTTCTATGTAGGTTAGACTTTCTAGTATCCCAGAAGATCTACTTTGTAATGGTTTAAATCTCTTCCATCAAAATTGGCTTTACTTTTCACAGGTCTGGATGGCTCCAGGCCCAAAATAACACCACAGTTGTCAATATCAATATCACTACGGTCAAGACGACTTAGACGCTACTGGAATCACTCATGTACAGAATTCAATTTGAAAGAAGACAATGACTAGACCAGGACTGGACAAGAGAATGGACACCACTAGCCAGTGGCTATTAGTAAGGAATGAATACTAATTCAATTCTAATGAAGGAAATGTTGGCCAGATCCATGACAACACTTACTCCATGGTGAGTTATTCCATTAAGTATTATCACTAGACTCAGGATTAGCACCAATGTTGGAGACATTCTATAAATAAACACCGGACAGCTTATCAACCATATTTGGTGTAGATTCCATTAAATAAACACAACACATGGGAATTATATCAAGATGGCTTTGTCGCCACAAGACTTTCAATAGGGTTGTCCAACTAGAGGTAATCTGTGTACATTGGTGAGATAATGTCGACATGGAGGCTGTTACCAAATTATCTACAGCATGTTTACAGAACAAGCGTACTTATCTTTTATTTCAAACCAATGTATTTCGACTTGTTTCCATATTTTCCCGAAAATTGCATAAGTGTCGGTATCCTTTGATGTATAGATGGGATTAGGGGCCTTTATCAGATACAACTACAAGTGCTCCAGAGTTAATACACAAGATAATTATAATTCAGGACTTGGTCTTTTTAAGATCCCAAAATTTTAATGTCTAAGAGGAAGTATAGCAAACATATATTTGGGCGCTTTTATTTCACTCACTTTGATCATTGAGAAATAATGAATGAATTTCCATTGGTGTTGACATGTTTATTTCAATTCAGTAAACTAGGACTTTTGTCAAAAATCTTAATTATAACATATCCTTTGGACGGCCGTAACATATTTATGCGTAATTATTCATTTGCCCCATTTCATGCACCCTTCTGGAGCCCCACTGAGACTATTGAAAACTAAATACTAGTTTTTTGAAAAGGAGATGTTCATCCCTATATAGCATGTCAATATCGATTCGGTCATTGCATTAGTGACGTCACAAATCACCTTTGAACATGCCCAAATAAGTCAAAAACTGAGGTCTGAAATCTGGATTTTAGTGTGTGCCCGGAAATCTGTCGTTGTGAGCTTAATTATCAAGATACAGACATGCAGATGGTCGTAAATGATAGAAGAGATATCAAAGTAAGAGAAAATAGAGAGAAAGGGTAAAGGAAGGGGAAAATAGCACAGATTTAAAAAAAAAAAGAAAAAAAAGAAGTCCCACATGCAGGTTTCTGCCTCCCATGACCCGTGCGTGGTGACCTTTAGGGGACTTCCGGTGACTGTTTTTGCTTATTTGTAGTGTGTACTGTTTGTTATCATCGTGAAAATGGCATCAAACCGAAATATCTAGATGCAAACTAATTTCATAGATGGCATTTGTAATAACCTACTATCAATATTGAGTCAGGTTTGAATCCTGCCGGCCGTCGAAAGGATTTGAAGAAAGCACAATGGGGTATTACCTATGTTGCACTTGTCATATAAACTAAATTTAAGATCAGCAACTATGAATTGTGCTAAAATAAAACAACTGCTTAAAATAGATATTCACAGAATTTCTAAAAAGGAAGTTAGAAACAGCTTAAATTAGCCTTTAACTAGCGAAAAGAGATCTTTGGATATAACATTATAAAACAGGTACCACGGATGTGGCATAGTCGTAGCCCACAACTGTTAAAACTTTTTAATGTCATTAAACAAGAATTAACCTAAAATTCCAACTCTAAAAGTGCACACAACTTTCTCGCATCTTTTTTTTTCATTCTTAAGTACATTATCCACATTTGAATTTTACCAGAATCACAAAAACCAACGACAGCAAACAAGTGAATGTCAGAACCAATACTAGATAAAGAGAACAAACTGTTTAAATAAACCACATACAGAATGAATGGGAAAGGAATTGTAGTCAAATAACATTTGAATTCCTAAGCTAATGTTAAATCCATCTAAAGTACAAAGTCATGATATTCTCGTAATTCATTTTATATGTATATAAATATCAGTATATCTATGAACTCTGAATTGAAATTCACAAAAAACGGAGTTGAAGTAACACATGAGCTGCTCACTGCCAGTGGGAAGTAGTAGCATCATATGGATGCTTTTAAACTTTAGTAAAAAATTCTTCTTTGAAAGTGAAATATACAGAATTCATTGCCTGTTTATGCCATGCACACGTTCTTGCCTTGTAATGATTGTATTTTAAAGTTGCCCAAAATGTCACCTCACTAACAGGTTTGCAATGGTTTTACGTGACAGGAAGCCACTAAAGCTGCTGGGGAAAGTTAAGCAATATAACAAAATGTTGTTTAGGAGAGCGTCTTTCTTTGTGGTCTTCACCCATTTTACATCAGCTCATTGACCTATACACAGGGGTTTGCCTTTCTTACAAACCTCCATGACACCCTGATCAGACCTATCAGTGTTTTACTCTTGTAGCTTTCACGGGAGGTAGGCCTGGTAGTTATAAATCCTGTGAATGTTTGAACAGCATCTGTTCTGATGATAGAAAATGAAAGGAGCTCTTTTATATATTCTACAGAAAGTCTCTTAAAAATGTATTCTTCGGTTTCTGCCACACATGTCTCTACAGATGATAATGTACAGATGCATGCTTCTGCATTTGAGAGAAAGGAAAGTAAAAAAAATCTCATGCAAAGCTAGAGTAGAATGTCTGGTTTCATTAAGAAATGCCACAGGCCTTAAGATCTGCATCATAATAGTGGAAAATTTTGCATTATACTGAATGGTACAACGTGTGAATACACTAAAAAATCTCCACTTATGTAACATAGTCGGTGTCAACTGGTTCACTTCTGCTCATTTTCGTATCCATGACGATGGACTCTTGAGAGTATTAATTGCCCTTACACTATTGGGTGCAACCGTCTGTTTCCTACAAGAAAATGCCTGTGTTTACCTCAAGGAAATGTGTATTTGCTGCACAATTCTGACAACTCATGGAAAGCTTCACTGCCAAAGAACAGATGGTAAAACTACCAAGCACTCTAGTGAACCTGATTCCCTAAAGCTCCAAGATTTTTGAAATTGTAAGTCAACCTTGAGCCAACCCAATACTGAATGCATGGAGACAATGGAAAACAGACCGCAATGACAGTCAATACATTTCTGAAAAAAACATAGCAAAATTAAGGAAAAAACTTATTTACAGTAGAAAATAACTATTGATGAATAGATCTGCCAACATAAATTAAATTTCATTTAAAATCACAGACCCTGCCAATCATCTATCAAATTGTAACTAAACTTCAATTAATTCATTTCTTAACTTTCAAGGATTCTTTGAAAGATCAAAACCACATGCAGATAAAAGGTCCTTTTCTTCATAATAGACAGACACCTGAAGTAGTCATTCACCCAATCTCTCTCCAATATTGCCCATAGGCAATAACCTTCAGAGTTCACGAAGAGTGAAATGAAATACACAGTAGCTTAAAAAGAATAGCTTTAACATGTTTCAAACATATTAATAGTTCTAAATTTAAATCAGAAGGCACCAGCATTTCAACAAGTAAACAAGTTGTAATGATTTCTGCGAGTTAACTATTACATAAACAACAAAAGACCAATCTGTTATCCCTGACACTTGGTACAAGTACATTACTGGTTTACATCAAACAAACACTGCAGCTTTTCCATCAGACTTTCCAATAAGCACTGGGAAATAGGTCTTCCCATTCATCGCCAAGGTGACAGACGTCAATCCTAAATCTACCAACCTTACATCCCTATGACTGAAAGTGGATGCACCTGCATCAAAGACGAGGTCTACCTACTGTGATAGTTAAGGGGGGATTTGTTGGCAGAAGTACCATTGACAGGGTAGGTAATTTTGGGACTTCCTTGAAACTGTATACAGGATTATTAGCTCAACACAAAGTTGGCAGCCCATGGTGCTCCTGCTAATTAGTTGTACACACTATATTGGATTATTATTCTAGCTAAAATAAAGCATAGATATGTTTAAATACCATATAAATTTTTAAATACAACTTAAAACCTGAATCAAAAAAAAAGGAAATTCTCCAGTCAGGGAGATTGCATTTGTTTCACTAAGAAATTGGGGTATTTAAATTTGAAATATGGGATACCATAATTACAGCTTCTACAGGGCAATATAATGCATTCCTTTTGTCCATCCTTAAGTGATGAGTCCAGATTATATCCGCGTTACTGTACCAATATCTATAATTGGCCACCAACGAATCATCATACATTGCCATTTTACATGAGTCTAAATATGAATTATCGTGCAGATAGGGAACTGTTTTATCAGCAAAGGTAAAACAAAATTGGCCCCAGTATCCTAACAGATGGGAAAATCCCAAGATTATTTTAAAAGCAGCAATTAGCCTCCCTTTTTTGTACAAACCTAAATATGTACTCAAAATTCAGGTTAAATCATGTAGATTTTGTTTTCAGAAGAAAAGCAGCTAACACACTAAAACATACATCTCGTCTCTTAGAAAATATATGCCTATTCCAAGTTTATCACAACAATGAGTTTCTAGAATACAGCCTTGTGGCGTTTTTTTTCAGTATTGATTTTTTGCCGGGTTAAAGCATTGTCGAAAGAAAAAGAAATTGACAAACTTGTGATAGAGACAGTTTGTTACATCTATTGCTACAGTCGGAAATCAACGACAAAAAGAAAATTGGGTACAAACTGAAAAGGATCCTATAGTTGACCATGACTCCATGACCTCCAAATCTTAGCAATCATACCTGTTCAGCTACACCAGATATAAAGTCTTATACTGTACTAGATAGTAAAACCTGCTTTAGGGACCACTTCTGTATAAGGATCACCTGCTTAATAAGAGCACTTTCTTTTGGTCCAAAAGTGCAAACTTCAACAGAATTTGACATGTATGTAGCTATAATGACCTTTTTTACCCTTGGTTGGCCTGTATCGACAGGTTTGACTGTAAATCAAAAAGACTTACATTGGATATTGAGCATGGCATCGGTACTCTGTAGAGCGAATCCAGTTGATCTGTTCGTAGCGACACAATTGAAGGGTCCTTCGTCCTCATTTCGCGTCACACGAAGAATCCGTAAGTTGCTTCCTTCTTGGAATCTCCGACTCGTGTCCTGTATGGGCTGTTCCCCTAACAGCCAGCTGAACTCTATGAACTTCCGGTTGGAAACATCACAATACAGAATGGCTTCACTGTTTTCCGACACCGATTGACTCTCAGGTTTCCGGCTAAAGTAGTAAGAGTCTTGACTTACACACAAACACACTGAAAAATACAAAAATTAAATTAATTAGGACTGTATACGAAGACATCATCAAAGGTTTGGAAGGGTACCAAATCATTTACAATTACATATTGTTTCCCCACCCAAAACACCTCCCTTCACCTCATACCAAATTTATAATTTGTTGATTTCATGATATTATAAATCATGAATGAATTTCTATAACCTATAAGTTATCAAAAAAAATGAGAAAATTTATCTGTGTATTTACACCATTCATGTTTCATATAGTTTTTATATCCACAAATGTCAATCTTCACAAACTTCTTTCAAAATGGAAATCGCAAAATTAAATAGCCGTGAAAGAAAGTTAGTTTACAGTACTGCCAAGAGTTTTGTATAAGACAATTGCAACTACATGTTCTGAAAATGCATCGTAAAATATGGGAACAAAAATTTAATAATAAGCAGACAGAAATCTCATTTGGGTCATAATATTTTTGATTGTTCTTCCTCATACAACAGTTAGTCTATTACAGCACGTCTTCTGTATCCAAAATCAATTACAACATGACATCTTGTCGACCTTTACATACATTCAGTAGCAATTTTGTCACCCACAGCCTTGAAACTTGTCAAAAAGGTGTAAAGAAAAACACCTTCATTGCATATTGATTGAATAGCATGTGAGAAACTGGTGGAAATATCAATATTACACTATATATAGGTGGGGAGTGTCGGATGAGGATTTAAAATCGGTGTTTATTCTGTTGACACTAGTCTAGGTCAGACGGGTTGTTAATATCAATCTACTGATCAGATCACAGAGGCCGCCTCAAACAAAGACAGGCTAGAATAATGGTAGAATCTTATAGTAACAATAACCAAGTGCTAAGATTACTTGTTTATTTGTTTCATGGCCTTGTAACAATCAAGGTCAAGGTCATTACAGGTCAAGGAGTTGTAGAAAAGTCAGAGTACCCAGAGAAAAACATTTGAACTATTGTCCATATCTGGCAAATGCCCCACAGGGGATACAAATTTGAAATACAGAAGTTGGGGCCTAAGGATTTTAGTGGTAATGTAGGGACACCTTAACAATTTAGCCACTGCACCAAAAAGCTTACAATTAGTTGTCTGTAATAAACTTAAGGAAAACTAATGGAAACCACATTTCTAACAAATTTGTTTATAACCAATTCATTGATTTCATTGATCTGAGAGATCTTTAATTCTCTATCAAGAACCATCACATCTGCATGTGCAATGAATAAATTAAACTTTAGTTATCATTCATACATACTCATTATCAGCACATTTTAATGAATTCATCTTCAACATTATTTATTTAACTATTGTAAATGTTTAACAAATTTAACCCATTTTTACTCCAGTAATAATATCAAAAGTAATTTGATAAATTAGAATTAATGTGTCTATGGGTAACACAGATAAGTTTCTGTACAAAAATAATGATAAACATTCCAGCTATGACAATTTAAGAAAAAATAATAGTATACGTAAGTGGTAGATTTCTTAAGAATGGATTACAGGATTGTATATATCATTTCCCGAAAGCCTTCCCCATGACTGTTAGGACAGAAGTCGCCAGTCCTGATGCTTCAGAGTGCAGCCATTGAATATGTTTTTAAATATTATAAAGACATTTGATCCATCTAATCAAAATAATTGTCTGTTATGGTTTCGTGTAATCACACATCACGATAAACAGCCATGGCATTAGGAACATATGACGGATCAGTTCTCTTAGAAAAAGTCACAGCCAAAGCCTGAAACAGTAATCTCCACTAATTCATTCTTTCCTGTTTAATTTCTAGTGTGCAGTTGTCAGGGATTTAGCTACATGCTGTTGCCCTTAGACAATGGACCCCATGGATCATGCCAACGACAACATGGAAGACGGGCAAACATGTGAATATTATCACAAACAAACTTTGGGAGAATTTGTTATGTTGGTGCTTGATTCAATAATGGGACGTGTAACTGTTCATTGTCTACATCTCTGTGTAGTACCTACGGGATGTTAGCGTGGTACGTGTAGATATGAAAACTATTAAAATATATATATATTCATCAGACATGTATATAATTAAATCAGTCCTACGCCATCTGTTTGGCCTGTTGTAAAGCTTGGCACAGCTATAAAGCACCCATTCCGTGCAAACAAACTTTCCAGTAGTATGGTACTATTTAAAACATTTTTATGACAATGTGCAAGATAAATGCATTATCCGCAGTGCTGCGAGACGCTTTCTAATATAATGTATTAAACTCAGTAACATTGTATTATCATTACAAGATGATGTACGGTAGATACCAGCAAGATGATGATGCCCACTTTGGATCAAATCGCTGGTAAAAATTACTAATAAATACAATCATATACCCAATAAATACATACAAAATTTACATGGAATAAATAGATAAGCTGAATATATAATAATGCATATAGTGAGATAGAAATTTTGGAGACAGATGTTGACTATTTTATACACTATCTGAATTTTGTAGTATTTACAATGGTACTTGTTCAGCTGCCACAGTATGTGGTGTCTTCTGGAATGCTGCAAAATTTACCAATTTCTAATGTTTTACCTTGGTATATACAATTACTATAGGAAATGCATTTTCAATTACTGAAACTTCCGTACATTTTTGCAGCAGTGCATCTAACTGCACCATGTAAATGTAATGCACGTGTCCAAAACACAGCCTATTAAGAAATTGAATGTTATTATTTCACTGCAGTCTGATAACGTGCTAATATTATTTCTGTCACTATAAGTACAGCTGTGTATTTACATAACTTCCATCATTCAACATGCCTTATTGCTTGATTTATAAACTTGTACACCATCATACATCAACATCAGCTGGACCTCTGAGCACCCTGCAAAACTAATCCACCCCTCAAGATTTCAACTCTCCTATATATTTCATTATAGATCATAAGGATGATAACAGGTTTAGATGGATGGACTCTTCGAAACTGAGTTAACTAAATCACGTTTGAGTTTGGGCTCGAGACTGATTTCAACAACTTTCCATTTTCTAATGCACAAGGTATATACAGATATTTAAAATAAGTAGCATTTCAAGACAAGAATTCAAAACCATTATAGAGAACAAAAACCATTCAGAGAATGAGGAAGACAAAGAATTGATGAACTGTGGATGGAAGCTGCCTCAGACCACAGTCATCCCCTAAGTGGTCTACAGAGGGTAAAACTAGGGTCCAGGCATGGCTGATTATAATTATAAGGTCAAGGTCAAAACTCTATCCAAGGTTATGTAACACATTGGAATGCTCCCTTAGGATTAATAAAGACAAATGAGAGCCATAGCCCCTATGAACCATGACCTTACTACCAAACTGGATATTCCCCCTCATTTCCTTTTTCACTCTTCAGCAATGCTGCAAAAAAATAAGTTTCTTTCAGATGTCCTCATAACTGAACATTATCTCTAATGTCTAGACTATCAGTTTCAATATTACCACAGGACTCATAATGGGAACACACAGACACGATAACATCTTCACTCTTATGTCCCTATAAAGATGGCCAATAAAACTGTCCAGCGCTGTCAGCTCGGACATGGCTCTCCTTCACAGCCTCTATGTGGCCAGCCTACACTGTAAAACACAGCAGATGCTGTAGAAAATTGGACTGACAGGTTTATCATGGAAGGAAAAACATGATATTCAGGGCTCACTCTCACTAATATAACAACATGTATTAGGTATTATGTGAATGTAACTATTGTGAACATACAGGACACATGCCGAGATCAAAGCCACATCTTCTACACATTTACATCTATATTTCATAAAACAAAAGGTC
Source organism: Argopecten irradians (assembly GCF_041381155.1). Taxonomy (NCBI): domain Eukaryota; kingdom Metazoa; phylum Mollusca; class Bivalvia; order Pectinida; family Pectinidae; genus Argopecten; species Argopecten irradians. The sequence continues at coordinate 38,211,007 of NC_091136.1, forward strand.
AACTAAACTATGGGTTCTCAACACATTCAGAAATTTAATCAAAGATTTATAATTGGATAAAAGATTATTTTACCTTTAATTGGAAAGATAATTAATGAATGAATATTAGGTAGATAAATAAATGACAATTTTGAGTGGTTTTGGCTAAATTTGGAATTTATATTAATCTGAAGCCCAATATCCACTATAGATTTATAGACAAAATTTTGACAAATGATTGGAGAAACAGAAAAGTTTTGTATATATTAGAAGGACAGCTAAGAAAAGCATTGGATTTAAGGAAAAATTCACAGAAGAGATTACCCAGTATTTTCTCTCCAGTGTATAAAAAGTAAACAATGTTAGATACAGATAACGTTACACAACAGAAATCTCTACACATCTACAAAAGGCCAGCATCCATGGGTATCCAAGTGGAAAAGGGGGATATTAACATATATACTACATTAACATAATTTGTGAATGAATTTCAAATCTGGGTGATTTTGTAGTTTATGAACTATACATTGCTCAGGTTTTCCTCACTTTTAAGGTAAACATATTGTAAATTGTGTCCAGACTGTCCCCATCCCAAAGATTCACATCTCAACCAAAGTCAAGCTGCTTGTTTCTTATGTTTTATGAGGCATTGGAAGAGTGACCCTAATTGAATACCCTAGATAATGCTGTAATATAGTTCTAGCTATATATAGATTTTCTCACATTTCCTAATCCTGGAAGCAATAATGATTCTTGTGATGTCATGATGACATACACAATTTTCAAAACCAGCACTGCAATAATCAATCAGTATTGTTTGACTCACTGATATCGTTTTTGGTCGGATTATCAATCAAATAACAAAAGATTCAACATATATGTTGCATGAGGCCTGTATATGTATATAAAGTAAGCTCCTTAAAAAAATTTATGATGTTGGTTTCTATGACGACATGCTAATGACCCAGGTGGAAAGTGTTTCTCTGCTCCAAGATCTACACCAAGATAGACACGATGGCTTCACAGAAAAGGGGGTATGACCTCTACTTGTAACAGCTCAAATTATCATGAATTATTCATGAACTCGGGTCACGATAGCCTGAATGCCATTATGAAAAGTGTTTAGATTAGATAGAGGTGTCTTTTGATAAATGCATTGTCAATCTGTGACAATATCATCATCATTTGCAATGCAAAATGGAGAAATGGTTTGAAAGGGCTAAAGAAATGAGAGGCATAATAAAACTGTTCAGTGTATTTTATTTACAAGCGATAACTACAACAGGTAAAATAAGATTTTGTTGGCTCTAAATTCCAAATTTTGCCATTTTATTGTTTGGAAGCCTGATATATTTGGTGCTACTCAAATCCCAACATATCTCAGGCAATGCATTCAATCTATAAAAAATATAAATACATCTCGCATCATCTTATCTGATCAGACATACACTTAGGTAATTTATGCATGCATACCTTGACAAGTCTCCCTCACAATTCAAATACTTTTTATCTGTGTAAAGAAATACCAACAGAAAAGATACCAACAGTAGAAATTAAGGCATTTAATTATACCTTTGTCACAAATACGACAAACATTTAAATGGTATTGTGTCAGTAAATAAAGTCTTAGGATTGACAGTATCCTATGCCTGCTACCCTGTTTCAGTTAAAATGGAACCAGCAATGATCACTAGTTAGGACAGTCCAATACAGACAATTGGGGATATATCTTATCGAAATGAAAGTGTACTCTTCATTAGGAATATGCAAAAAAATAAGAATGTATAACCAACTGTTGCTAAGGAATTCACTGTTTCACATTACAGTATTTTCCTTTTATCCATACTAAAACCTATTGTACTGGACATTTTTTACTCTTCCAATTGCAGAACTTCAAACTAAATTTAGTTTTATTAAATGATGATAGTGCTGTAAGAATTCCGTGGAGATTATATTGCAGTTAGTTGTCCCCCTGGATTGGTCAGAAATAAATTGTTAATTTTTTCATTTCAACAAATATTATTAACATATAAGCCAAAAAGGACCAAACACAAGCAAAGCCTATATAAATGACTTCTTTCATTAAATTTCTAAATTAGTTGATATCTCACAACAAATTTTGTAGTAATTTAAATCTGTGTCCTTTAATTCCTGATCCCCATATGCCTGTACAACTTTACGATCAGACACTAGCCTATTAATCACAGCACAAGTTGTATTAAATTCATCAATCTCATGTTCCTCGGAAACTGCTGATGTTGTGTGTACAGAATTCATCAAACTTGGATAATTCAGCAGGTAAAACCATAACCTGCTCCATACCATTGTTGGAATGGTTAAAGGGGAGCTACAACAGTAATTCTGTCGCTAATGATGACATCAACAAATGCATTCAAGTTGGGTTTGGATTACACTCTTAACGGAATAGGCTGTTCATGTCCACAGTAATAAAGCCTAGTAATAAACTCTGTTAATCAACTTAATTTAAGTGGAACGTGATCCAAATTATCTAGTCGTAAAGGTGAACCAGAATACAAGGTTTTATTAACTTTGTATCTAGTCATTGGTTGTAGTGAGGACAGATTCTGTTCTTGTTTGTCAATAAAAAGATACAAGCCACAAAAATACATAGACCAAGGGATAACGTTACTGGGATTAATCTAAAAGTCCATGAATCATCAACACGTTACAAAAACAAAACTTTACGACAATAATAAAACTCCACTCATCACTTTCAAAAGGGCCAAAAAATAACAAGTTATATCCTTAATGGAATTTTCTTTCTAGCTATAACAATACTGCTAGTAGTTAAATCTTTACAAGTACAAATCCTCAATTTTGATTTCTTGATCTGTACATCAATAATAGTACTCTGATGAGCAGGGATTTCTCAAGGAGTACAGGGCTAACATACAAAAGTACAGGAGGAGTTCAGTGTAGAAACAGGTGATCTGTAATTACTGGTAGGATGAGAGATATCTATAAACATATGTTGTGGCTGACCAATGAGGAAAGAGATAGGGGGGGAGGAGAAAGATATTAGTGGGGAGTGGAGTGGTTTATACCAGTACCCTGCAACCATTGCAACACTATGGATTATATAAGTTTTGAGCTGGTTTTCTAATACAGAATATTCAATGTTTATATGTACATGTATCGAAAAATGAATAAAATACAAACGATATAATCATACCTAACCTTATGAATAATATTCCTCATATGGCCTCATAATGAAAATATGGCATTATCGAATAAATATCTAATGTCTTTGTATGAAAATGAATACTACTATCCAAAATAAAATTTACCAGTCTTTTATATAATACATGTACAAGTTACATGATAAACACTGAATATCAAAGTTATGCCAAGTACTAAAGTCATCTACTATTTTAGTTTAAGTCTAAATTGAAAAATTAAACAAACGAAAATTGTATTTCTGTAAAAGGTACATTCCATAATGTGAAAACAAGTACCCTCCTTCTGATAACAAACTTTATATGTACAATGTGTGACCATTCATAGTGATTTTATATGTACAATGTGTTACCATTCATAGTGACTTTCCATGTCTACTGTATGGTATCCTACACTTTTCAGACTAGTTTGAGTAGCTCCCACCTGATTGACCTGACATGCCCAGCAAGGATGAGCAGGAACATGCATTAAATGCCCCAGCTTGTATGTGGCCACTTTGTAGTGATCAGGTCTGACATTCACTAACTCACTCTAGTGCTACATTATAACATGCAATTATACCTTGGGGACGAAATATTGAATAAAACATCAAGTCTGAAATCAGATGCTGCTGATTAAGCTCGTTAAAAAAATCCTCCATCAAAGAAATAGAAATTCATTCAATTAATTAAAATGTATTGATCGTTTATGATTTAGCTGCATATTATTAGGTTAAGAATGGTGGTCTTATGAAATTATTGTGATGGCATATAATAACATGACTCAAGTACATCAAGCTCCTAAATTAAAGACGTAAAATTTGCCAAGTGGCTGAGCCATATTACATTCTGTGGGTATATGTAAGCATACATTGTTCTGTGTACTCACAAGATTTTTGTCTTTGAAATGACCAATCAAAAAAAAGAAATTATGTCTGACATTTAGCGCTCGTGAACATACTTCCAAAAAACCCTAATTTCCTGTATATGCACATATATGGATATCCGTGTGACGCCTTACCCCAACCCCTGAAACCCCAATTTCATAGCAGAGGCATACAACAACTTGTCTAAAAAGATCTTTGCTTGTGTATCAAAACAGAGACATTATAAACGGCATTATATGAAAATGAGGGTCAAGGAAGTGCTTGGGGAGTATTTATTGTGTGGAATACAGTAGTTCACATACAGCACAAACAACTCCTCCCTTTACAAAAACAGGAAATCAACAACGTCACCTATCATAATTAATGGTTGGTCAATGATGTTATATATGACTTCAGTTTTCTCTGATAATAAAGTTATATACCATATAACCACTATGGTAAATTAACCAATTTGCAACTAATAATGATTTCTAATTGAATATAGCACCCCAGAATACCTTAGAATGTTGTCGTCTGTGCTGTCCCAATAATGCACCGACAAATTATCATTTATCACAAAACCAACCCCTCCCACTAGAGAGAGCAGCTTGTAGGCTTTTTACCCCATATAAAAATTTCTATTCCATGGAGTTATATAATTTCAATTAAATTTCTCAAATAATTATCGGCAAGAATGGGCCAGTTATGACAGCAGTAAACAGTATTTAAATCTTAATAGCTATGATTCCTTAAATTGTATGACCCCATCATTATGTAACAAGTGAAGTGTGTATTTGAGAGTCACAAGATCTTCTGTCAATGGTTGAGCATGCGGGCCCTTTATACCTTCTTTTGTCCCAAGTTCCACCCCAACACATGTCTCAACCGAAACAGTCAATGGCGGAGAGGCCAAGTCAGTACAAAATTCTTGCTAAAAAACATAATGTCAACAGCCAGGTATTCATGCATTCTGTACAGCGCTTAAAATCTATCGGAGAAAGCAAATTAGCCCATAAGAAAACTTTTACGTGTCAATACTGAAAATACTTCAGTATGTCAATAAAACTCACAACAAACGTATTCTTGAACTCGACATGTAGTGTTTGAATACCAACTACCTACCTGACTGGATAAATAAACACTTACAAAGTTTTAAAGGGCCACGGCTAATGTAATTAATTTTCTTGTTTACAAAGCTAAACTTATCTCAGGTTCAATTCGGCATGGCTGACTTCTGTATTGTGAGGTAGGGTGTAAATCAATCCTAGTATGAGATAATGATTGACTTGACTAAAGAGCTGCCCAACCTTGTTTATAGACTAGTCACTACTGACCCTGAAAACTACCTTAACTTTACCTTCAAAATACTCTACAATCCCTTTAAAACTGTTCCACATCTGAACAATGAAACGGTCATAATCAACGAGTTCAAAATTAAGCAAAGAATTGAAATTACATGTACAGTTTACTTCAAAATTTCTACAACTGAAACAAAATCATACTATAAATAACATCTCAGACACATCTTTCGCCTTTTAAAATTTGAATTAGGCAACTGTACTAAAGTAAGCATGAAAATATCAACAAGATTAATCTAACTTCAAACTCTAATTGTCTATCTGTAACAGTATATGCTCTATAAATCCTACCATTTGTACCTCAGCTATCCTGTGTGAGAAACATTACACATGAGCAGCTTTTTTTTTCCATCAGATAATGTAATATTATTACCTGTACCAGTGAACATTTGATTTCTTTCCATCAATCTTGATAAAATGGCTGTAAATCTATACAACTACGCTTGAATTTACAAAACCTTCATTTACATATGAAAAGCCGCCGATGATATTGACAAATTGGAAAAAGATTCACATACATGGAAAGGTGTTAACTTGCGTTTCTCTAATAATAACTATACAAATGTAAAATCTGATAGGTTTCAAAAGAAATGCACTTGGGAATGAAACTCGGCATAATGTTACCTGAAGCGCCCTGTATGTTTGTAATAGTTGTAATTATTCAGAGCTTATTTTTCTGTATTTTGAAGATGGACTTTTTATAAATTGATGTATTTAAGTTCACCGCTACATGGAATGATGTCAGTTTATATAAATGTCACACCTGCAATAATTACACACAACAGGTACGGCTAAATTTAGCTCCCATACAAATATGTCTTGTAATCAAAAGAATTCTCAATTAATTACTTTTAAAATTCACGGAAATAAGATACATTTAGATATGATAGACTTGTTGCTGTTTTTTTTTTTTTTTTTTACAAAGCACCCAAGCACTGATATCAATGAGCAACATTCTTGTAGCTCAACCTCAAATCCCCCCACCCCCTTGACCCACCCTGATTTTCCTAGGCATGTAGTTTCTCTTGATTCACTCTACCCTGGTACTGTGCAGCACCATATTGGTGATCATTATTGGTTAAATACAATAAATATTCATAGAAAAGTTACTGTCCTGACAAGTTTAACTTTAAGAAAACGGTTCTGAAACTAGTTTTCTTGATATATGAAATCTAATTATACACCACCAGGTAAAAACAAGATATAACTATAATGTTCGTTTTTTTAGTGAGTGACAAATATGAAGAAAATAGACACAAAGTCAATCCAAAGTGCATATACATTTGTACCAAATGTTTTGTTTTATCTCACACAATGAAATTAGTCAAAGCCAGTGAAATGATTGCATAAAATATTGATGTGACAAAGACATGCACAGTAGAGGACACATCCGTCTGGTATGATCTTAGAAATCAACCTGAACCAAAACTCTCCAAATGTCTGCTCCAAATCCACATTTTGAAGGTTTTGAATGAAAATTATATATGAAACACGTAAAAATATGGCTTTGTATAAGTGTACATCTTTTTTTTTTAATTCATCTTTTTGAGCCTTTCCTGTTTCACGGAGGAAGCTTTATACAATAGTTGACCATGCTTGACATAAGATCAACAGCCTGCTAATGGTTATATGCCTATCTCTTGGGGACAGAGTAGGAAAATTTGAAAGCTCAGCAAGACATTAATGTACTACAAGTCCAACATGAAATTACTTAGGACAGGGAAAACAAGAGTTCAAAAAAGTATATATATCTATATGTGTATACTAATAGTGATAAAAACCATAACATACAAGTCGACCGGACCAATTAGTGAAAATCAGGTGTCATCAAACACAGATAAACATGACCAAATAGAATTACAAGGTCAGAGTAAAAAATCACAAAAGGTAAAATCCAATATACCCCTTTTAAGCATGAATAAAACAAAAGTAATATAGTAAAGTTAAGTGGCTACATAGTTGATACCTGTAAGTCTAGACCAAATATTCCTCCCAGACTGGACCAGATTTTCTGGCAGTGGCTTCTGTAGCAGTCATTTGATAATTCAATCCAGATCACAGAGGTCAAGGTCAACAATCCCAAGGGAATTATATCCCTTCATGGGTATAATTAATCCCTTGGGATTTTACACTGGAGCCAATAAAATCCACATGTTTCATCCTTCTGGAAAGTTTGGGCATTTCTCTTTCCAAGAGACCCCTTGGGAGCTATGCATTTATATATCTGGCATAGAAGATTTGGATCAACTCAAGCAATGATGGCTAGTTATCTCCCTTTAATTCCCTGAGGCCTGAGGGGGTTGCTGTAACCTAGTCTATAAAGAAACCTTATCAGGACATTTTACTTTGCAAGTCTATTTTGCTTCCATCAGGAAATACAGAGTTATTTAGTATCTAGCTTGTTTTTAGACCAGTCCATTTTAAAGGTTCTATAAAGAATTGGTTGACTGTATTTTAAAACTAGTTATTTTCTGCTGATTTTAAATTAGATTTAGATTATATACCTTTGATCAAAACATGCAAATACAAACATGTAACTATAACAGATTGTCTCCCCCTTGTTTTAAATGTGCCATCTATCTACTACTAATTTTCTCCCCCTTTTTAACATAATCAAACTAATATGATTATTATCTCCCCCTTGATTAAAACTTATCAACTACTGTTGATTGTCTCCCCTTGATTAAAAGTTATCAACTACTGTTGATTATCTCCCCCTTGATTAAAAGTTATCAATACTGTGTTCCCCTTGTACTGTTGATTGTCTCCCCCTTGCTTAAAACTTATCAACTACTGTTGATTGTCTCCCCCTTGATTAAAAGTTATCAACTACTGTTGATTATCTCCCCCTTGCTTAAAACTTATCAACTACTGTTGATTGTCTCCCCCTTGATTAAAAGTTATCAACTACTGTTGATTGTCTCCCCCTTGCTTAAAACTTATCAACTACTGTTGATTGTCTCCCCCTTGCTTGAAACTTAACAATTACTTTTGATTGCCTCCCCTTGATTAAAAGTTATCAACTACTGTTGATTGTCTCATGTGCACCCTTATATCAAACTTGCTATAACCATTAAACTGATATATACTATGGTATATTTATAATACATGAGGTAAAGACCAAAATAATAAAGCTTTAATTAACTTTCTGAAAATTTTACTTTTTATGGAAAGTTTGATATCAATATGTTTTGAATTAGATTTTTAATTGAATTTTTAACAAAAATTGGTTAAGAGTTTATTTCTGCATGTCTGTGACACAAACTTAAAGGTTTACATTCATATTTAACTCTGAATATTCTTACATATAAATATAATTTTTATATTAAGTTTTAATATTATCTACAAGAAAAGCACTAAAATTTTATTTTGTTTATTTATATATCTTGCACCTGGTGAAACTATTTTTATGTATGCTTCATTCATTCACCTATAATGTGCAGTGATCTGTCGTATTATCAGTTGATAATGCTAAAGATATTTACCACAGATATGAAGACCTGTCATTTAAATATTTATCTATTCGAGGAGACAAAGGAAATGCCTGCTATCAAGATACCAATACAAACTAATAAAAGTTCAATTTCAAACCTGCATGGAAGGATATTGTATTTCTACTCAAATCAATTTTTCCCTATCAAATTTTACCACACTTGCACGTAAACCCTTCACGAATAATAATTATCATATAACTATGCATGTGCTTTACAACCTCTTTTGTTCTTTCCAATGAAAAAAAATGTGGCCCTCCAACACGAACGGCTTGTTTACATGAAAGATGATGACGAATAACAGATTTTCTTGACGTGCATTTGTAACCACAAAAACATATTGGTTCTAAGAATTATCATGAATCTGTAATTTCTACTTTCAGGACGGGAAATAGAAATGATATCCTGTATAGTTGGTCATTATCTCTGAAGCAGAAACATCATATTGGGAATAACCAGTTTTTGTAATAACCACAGGAGCAGTCGATCGTAACTTTATCAAAACTTATCATCACTACCAATGTCAAAAGATATTAAAAATAAAACGGAACGAAAATAATGAAGTTTTGTGCATAAGTTGGAGATTCCAAAATACATTCTTCAATCAGCCTATGAATCAAGCAATGTGGAAGGAAAGCTAATCTTTTTTATTTTGATATTAAACAACAAACAACATTAAAATCATTATTATATCAATTAATGGGATAAGATAGAACAGACATGGGTAACATTTATGGTGGCCATAGGGACATCAGCAAAATACTTTAGCTCTGTGAAAAGTATCTGTCTTAATATTTTATACAGACATCTATTTTTCTGCCATTTCCACAGCTAGTAGAAATAACATTATTCTTAATGAATGTTGCAGATAGTGAATAAGAAAACATGCTAATTATCGCACATTACTGTGCAAAGTGTCACTAGACGACACATTCAGCTGGCAGTCCTTGTAACACTGATAATGGCGAGGTCTCTATACAACTACACAAAATTGTACAATTATCTGCATGTAACTGTCCTTCTTCCTACTTAAACCTTGCTTCAGATCATAGACGAACACATTGAGGAGAACATCAGCACACTTTCATCAGTAAACTCCTCGTCATTAACATCTAATTTACCTCCAGCACGTTAAACAGACACACAGTCAGCCCCTTATTCTCTAATTCATGCTATCGTCTATATATATATGCTACAATGCAAGTACTTACAGGTTTTCTGTTTCAAAATACAGAATGAAAATTGGTTCTTACATGTAAACTAATTATGAGTGTGCATGGAACAAAGCTTGCTTAATTTACTTAATTTGACAGTTGTTTGTTTTTAGTGATTACATTATAGTAAAATCTGGGGAACAATTGAAAGACTGCTGTCAAGGAAAAGCTCACTTTAACTAGATAGGAAGAGTACATTTGTAATAGCAGTTGGAAGACTAACAATTTATCAAAATGCATTGTCCATTCTCAAAGATAATTTCTCCAGCACCACAAGGATATTTACACATACTCTCACTTGATCACCTCCAACAAAACTTTAACAACTAACTAGCACTTTAACAGAAGGTATATCTAGGTATAATACAAAGTTGAAAACCAAGTATTAGTTATAACTCTTATGATGAACTAGTGCTTTGGTGGCCAGTTTACTGATCATGATGTAGCAATAGTTTCTATGGTAACCTAATCTTTGTCAGAACATATATTTGATGTGTTATGTCAAAAGTCTTATGAGGAAACATGAATTGGTTGTCGGTGGACCAGACAATTTTTTGACGTCTGCTTCCCCTAGAAGTCTGACCAGGTTACATGACAATTGAGATAAACCTCTACTTCCGCAGCTACAGCAACATGTTGTCAATTCAGCAATCTAAAACACACCTCGGAAGTGATTGCAGTGCATTGTGCAGGGCGACTGAACACAATAAAGCTAGCACATGCTTCATTAAAACTGATTTAATCGTCTCAGAGCAAGGATGCACACTGCAAGACATGAGATTTCCTCTGTGAACCAAGCCCCTACTGGTCATTCACAGCCAGGTGTGATGGCGGAAAATTTGGGGGAGTGAGATACTTTTACCTCAGACATTCAGTTGATGAGCCAAACAAATTCTATCTGCACATTTTCACAGTATTATGATGTACAAATTGAATTTACATTGTGCCTTCATTCTTAAAGTTTCGCATAATTCATTGTTCATTTATAGTGCCAACTATTTTTTGCACTGACATAAACATGCAATTCCATTCAAGCACCATATATCTAGAACACCATTCACTAAATGCCTAGTAAGCAATTTTTTATCATTCTATTTAAATATTTGTTTTGTTTTATAATTCTGTCCAGTTTAACCTATCCATATCCTTATAACTAAAGGTTTTAGAGTTTTACATAATATCTCAATCAAGCACAGGGCTATCAGTACATGTACCAAAGTTGTCATTTTTCCAAATATTTCTGGATAAGATTAATATTTCATTATTTTTATCAGGTTTGTTAAGGATGAATTGAAGGATTCCCAGCTCTGTAATTGTACAATACAGCTCTTGTCTCCCTAAGATAGATAAGCACATATATACATCGGTACCAACAATATACCTATAAATACTAACTACCATGTACATTTGCCAACTTCCACTTATTATATTATAAATTCTATTGCCATTCGTGTTATGCTCACCGACTTACACCCGAGTTAATTACAAAGTCTACTGTTTCACTTCTGTTTACTTTGTACATCTATATACTTTCATAATCAGCTTACTGGTATGATAACCTACAGTAACAGTACTACTTAATTGTTGCATAATGGTCTCGGACATGTTTAGAAGTTTGTAAATGTTTTTACTCGACATCCCCAACAAAAGAGTTTGTTTATGTAAATAAGGATAAGAATGGGATAGAAACCCAGCCCTTTGAGTGTTTCTACTAAACACTACTCTAGATCTGGTCACTGTAATCTCTGACAAGTGAAGTGTGCCCCAACACCGGTACCCCTGCCCACAGTTAAACACCAAAGAAAGTTGTCCTGCAGAGCCCTGACTTGAGTTTCCACCTGGACATCTCATTAAGGCATTGTCAAACATTCGAGGTGACACCTGCCCAGGACACCAATAGGACCAGTAGTTATAGCTACCAGCTTTAGTCCTTTCCTATAGCAGTGTGTGATTATATCAGTACAAGCATCAGTCATGTAGAGTGACAAAGTCTATTTGTATGGTCAAATGTCCATCTGTGCTGACCTCCAGGTATGCACCTATATATGTACATCGGACATTATCTCCCCAGGTAATCTTTATAGGTGAAAATGCATTGTACTTTCTATGCCAGCTTTAACTCAGATTATCATACCTCATAAAATACTATGGTGCTAATTGCTTCCTGCTTATCACATGTAAACAAATAGGGTTGACACTTGGGAGAATGAGAATACATAATCTAGTTATATAAACCAAAACCTGTTTTAATCCTTGAGCAAATTGGAATTCCAAAACATCAATGGAAGGGTCATGTCCTCAGAAATTTCTTGAGTTTAATAAATTCATGTCCTTTGAAATTTTTGAGCTTTATAAATTAACTTCAGTCACTGAAGACAAAAATAAAAGACCACATTTCTCTAAAAAAAAATCTCCTACATTTTATCCATGCACTTCTAATTAGTGTAATCAGAACACACAAGGTTTCATTTAAAAAGTACATACAATTGTTTCAGCTAATTTTGTTAATTACATTTTCAGAGTACACTTCTATTTGCAAAATAATTAAATATTACATGCACATTTCAAATTATTTAAAAAGGCGAAACAATGAAGATATGCAGCGATGTATTACACATGGCCTCGATTACAAATTCAAGATGTGCTTTTCTCCCAAAATTTGAAGAATCACTGTTACAAACATGTATATGCCTATAGACATCTGGTACGAATATAAATATCATGTAGATACATAGCTAGAGGCATTTAGTCATATACATTCGTATTAATGGGATTGGGGGTGTACTGTCGAGTAAGTTGGGGAGGCAACTTATTCTCATCATAGTTCGACATTTGCAATAAAAGTAACAGAACTATCTCTATACATATATACTGTAATATGGAATGCATTTTACACAAGAAAAAGTTACATTACATTGAACACCTTAAATTTAATGATTGTGATCGATCTTATAGATCTATTTTTACCAATGAATCATGTTAACTTACTAAGTAAAACCTATAAATTTATCAAAGTTGCAACTACATCAACTTGTTCATGCTTAATTTCTGGTATTTGTTCTATCCGTTGTTTTATAACATATGATTTAATTTCTGGTATTTGTTTTATCCTTTGTTTTATAACATATGATAATGATATAATGTACAGTTACTGTAAATGGTTCTAATGTACAGGTGTAATAAAGAAATGAGACAAAGCTTTTTTCCCCGTCAGTTTATAAGTCAGAGTACTTTTACTATGGTTGTAAACCAGTCAGTACTATATAATCTACCCTGTACATGCCTGCTCAATTATGCCCAGTATCTTAAAAGTGAAATTCAATACATTGACTGATAGATAACAGCATGGCCCTTCCTGGACTCCAACTGTTAAACTGGCCAAAACAAATAGTGGCTACACTGATTTGTTAATTATAATGGAGTTTATCAGACTCCTGAATCTTTCACCCTTCCTCTATAAATTCCGACCCATCTCCCATTGATATTACCTCACTTTATGCTTCAACAAAAATGTATTCCCCCTACATCTATAGATTTTATTTACCATGTAAAACTTTGTGTCTGTAATCCACTAATCTGTGTCTTCCACACCCAAACACAGTCAACATACAAAAGTTTTATCAATGGATCAGCAACAACGTAAACCAAGTAGACAAAAAATGAATGAAAAATCCCTTTGGCTTCTATTTATTACCTCAATTTTTGTTTTGCGCCTATGACAAGTCACACATTATGCCATAAATGTGTCTGTGGTTGTGCAAACACAAGATCTATACATTTGTTTCAGACAACAGAGCAAAATAGATGTACTTTAAAGGTGTAGGTCCCAGAGTTATTTTGAAGATCAATTTTAAATTTCTCTATATAAAAATACAATACATGTTTCTAGAGTTTCTCTCGAACATAAAGAGAATGGCACAAGCTATAAAACTCCTATATTGAATGACTTGGGCAAAACCTGTAATAAAGATTTAAAACTCATAAAATTCACATATCCCGTATCAATTTTCCTACCTCACATTATCAGCTTTAGCATTATGGATTAGCTACAACCACCCACTTTGTAACCTTTATTTCAGATGTATTCAGAATTTATTATTTACTACCAGTTAAATCTCCTCACCAAACAACAGGTCAGACATCTGAATAAAATCACCAAGTGTCATTTTACCTCAACAATTAACAGTAATCATATGTAGGAACCAATTAATACTTCAGTTACAACTCTGTGAATTATCTGGGGTATAAAGTATCCCAACTGCATTAATCTAAGTGAAATAAAGCAAACAAACTTCAAAGACGTATTAAATGATAATTACTCAACAGATTTGAGTAAATATAACAAGACCTTCGCATGTTAAAATACTTTTATAGTACTCAAAGACATAAATAGCAATCTGCATACTGATGTTTTGAAACATTCTATTTTTACATTATATTTATGAAACTAGAATTTCAAAATATAGAATACAATTAATGAACTCACTTGGAAATATCTTTTTTATGTTTAATGACAATTTGAAAATAATTAATTTACCAACTTTTTAGACCCAATATGTACTATAGCCCTATTTTATTTTGGGTTGTAATTATCGGTATAAAATTGTGGGAATGACCTGCATATGTTATCAACATTTGTTTAAACTACCACACGAATTGTGACACATAAAACCTATGACGTTTTAATTGAAGTAAACTTCATATTAAAGGGGCAGACAGGGTATCGATGTAGGCTTAGGATGACATGACCGAAGACCCATGCATGCGTGCTTGCTCCTTCAATGTCTTATCTTGTTTCAAACAAATCTACAAAGAAAAACTAAAATGTGCAACTTACCATAACATAAAAAGGTTAAAACTGATAATGTTTCCTTTGTTTTAACATCCATGGCGTTTGATTAAGTCCACATAAAAAACAGAAACATCACTAAGAGAGCATCATTTTCACACCTCTACTCGAACTTGTAAACTGTCAATGAGCTTACAGTGCTATCAAAGTAACCGCATTGCACACGGGCACACGACTTTTCTTACTGCGCGTGAAAAATAGTCCATTGTTCAACGAGATTATCCTGGGTAAGTAACTCACCGAACAGCTAATGCTCACATGTCCGTATTATAAAAAACTGTTTAAGATGATATATACCCACACTTATGACAGTAAATGGTATATTTGTATAAGCACATTGATATATACCTCAGCGGAAAAAAATAGACCAATCAAATGACCGATTTACGACCTATGGCGGATACTATTGTGCAAAAACCGACTACACAAATCTGATGTTTTCACCATATTTCCTCCATTTTCATTGTTGACATCTTTCCATTTGGAAAATAAATCCTAGAGTGCAGTATATAATTCTACTTTCCAATCGTCAATCCACGCTAGTCTTCTCCGACGCGATCCTATCACTTCGCTAGTCATGAGCCATGTGCTCGACAGCCGCGGTTTGTTTACATGTGGTGTCATTTGATGCTAGCCAATCGGATTATTCGCTTTGGCCGTAATTGGCGCGAGGTATGAATCGAGTAAACATTAGCACGTGGTTACCACGTTTTGTCAGGCCTGTATTTTTCTTCACACACAGGAAGCACTGTTGTTTTCAACGAACATTTTCATTTATAGAATATTGATCAAATTTGAAGAAGAAAAACAGAATTTAAACAACTGAAGGATATCTATTCATAATTGATATTTAAAGATGCTCCACCGCCGACAGAGCATAAATGATATTCATCATTCGAACAATAATTTGTGCTTAAACGTGTATATATATGCCTAATTAACACAAAAAATAATATTAAATAAATATTTCTTAAAAGATGTCCTGTATGATGTCTACTTTATGTAATCATAAATGTTTTGTCTGTAAATTAATAAACATTGTCTATTGTCTATTTAAACTGCACATGTAGATGACCATTAATAAATCTTTATATAATATAGGCCTATACTTCTCTTCCGACATGCAAAAAAAAGTTCTCTGGCATGGTTTTGGGTCGTTAAACAATTTTTGAATAGGCAATTTTGATTAAAATTAAAAATTAAAAAAAAAAAACAAAAAAAAACAAACAAACAAACAAAAAAAACACGAGCATTGTATATCATATATCAGTCCTTGTTTGGAGGAAATACAACAACTGTGTCAGAATTTAATATGAATAACGACCACAATAACCAGTGTCAGAGGTGATCTCTAATGTTTCAGCACTCCGTTGTACAAACTCTAATGTTAACGTAAAGGTAAATGTAATATTTGTCTCATGGCAGCGTTCAACATACCATCATTATGCGATTAAAAACACATAACAGATAAATGTAAAGAGATGTGGTGATTTCGTTTCTCGTTCTTAATTTGTGACATTACGCTATTGTCAACATTATGACGTCACAATCAATTTGTAACCGGTACTGTCAACAGAAAGTGTTCCATCGGATACAGTATATTTGTGACACATATATTCACAAAAGTAGTGAACAGGACGATTATGTAATAAACAAGGTTTAAACCCGTCACTTTGTACGCATGGCCTGCTCTAGAGGAGGGAAATTTAACTGTTCAAGTGGGCATGGCGGCATATACCGTTACGTAGATATTGACAGAAAAACGATAAATCACGACAAGCAATCAGGCGAGACTTATACGGAAATATTGACTTATTATATAAGGCAGTGATTAAAAGTATTTTAGCAACCGTAACAGTTCCGATTCATTTCACAATGTTCGATAATGACTTTGTGGGTGATTTGTGTTCTATATCCACACGTTCTTGTGCCAGTAACGTACAGTATAATTACTAAGAACGTCCGTACCAAATGAACACCAAACACGTATCGTACTAGACTATTAATGTTGTCATGGTGGAGATGCAGCAGATGTACACACTCACAAGTGACTGCACATTTTTTATCGTCAGAGAGATTGCTGTCGATAATGTGACTGCACAATTTACTGCCAGATGTACGTACTTTCCATTCAGTGAACATTATATATAGTGAAGTATATAGTTGACAAAAGTACACCGACAGCACGTTTTACTGCTAATTTGTTAAAATAATGTGTAAATATAACCGAATTTTTACTGTGATTTTCACAATCAAATAAAATCACAAATATATACATTGAACATGTGATATATATACATGTGACTGCTTCTTTATTTTTATCTTTGACGTCATATGTTCCTTTTGCGACGTCGAGTGCGAGGATGGACACATGACGATATGAAGTGACGTCGAGTGCACGGATGTTCATGTGACTGTATCAATAAATGATCGTATTTAGTGACGTCGTGTGAATAGATATGCACTTAACTGTATTTAGGGACGTAAAATGCCCGAACGTACTCATGCCTGTATTACGTTTCAAATGCACGGATATACACACATGACCGTATTTAGTGACGTCGAGTTCACGGACGTACCTGTGACGTCGAGTATACAGACGTACAAATGTTCTGTATAAATGACTGTATTCAGTGACGTCGAGTACAGTACACGAACGTACATATGATTGTATTTAACGACGTCGAGTACACGGATGTACAAATGGCTGTATTTAGTGACGTCGAGTACACGGAAATACAAATAGCTGTATTTAAAGACGTCGAGTACATGGACGTACCAAAAGCTGTATTGGGTGACGTAGAGTACACGGATGTATAAATGACCGTATTTAATGACGTCGAGACACGTACGTACCTATAACTGTATTTAGTAACGTCGAGTATACGGACGTACAAATAACTGTATTTATTGACGTTGAGTACACGGACGTAAAAATGACTGTATTTAAAGACGTCGACTACACAGACGTACATATGACTGTATTTAGTAACGTCGTGTATACGGACGTACAGATGTTCTGTATTTAGTGACGTAACGTGCACGGACGTATACGTGACTGTATTTAATTACGTCGAGTACACGGACGTACCTATGACTGTATTTAATAATGACGTTGAGTACACGGACGTAAAATAATGACTTTATTTAAAGACATGGAGTGCACGGACGTACATATGATTGTATTTAGTGACGTCGTGTATATGGGCGTATAAATGTTCTCTATTTAGTGACGTATAGTGCACGGACGTATACGTGACTGTATTTAATGACGTCGAGTACACGGATGTACAAATGGCTGTATTATGTGACGTCGAGTACACGGATGTACAAATGACTGTATTTAGTGACGTTGAGAGCATGGAAGTATACGTGACTTTATTTAGTGACGTCGAGTACAAGGATGTTTAAATGACTGTTTTTAGTTGTGTCGAGTACACGGACGCACATATGGCCGTATTTAATGACGTCGAGTACACGGACGTATACGTGTACTGTTTGTATTAAATTGCATCGATAAGTGACGTCGACTACACGGACGTATAAATGATTGTGTTTAGTGACGTCGAGTATTAAGATATGTAAATGACTGTATTTAGTAACGTCGAGTACTCGGATGTATAAATGACTGTATTTACTGACGTCGCGTACATGGATTTACAAATGACTGTATTTAGTGACGTATAGTGCACGGATGTATGCGTGACTGGATTTAATGACAGAAAATATGGCTGGATTTAGTGACGTCGAGTACACGGACGTACAAACGGCTGTATTTAGTGACGTAAAGTGCACGGACGTATAAATGACTGTTCTTAGTTGTGTCGATTACATGGACGCACATGTGGCCGTGTTTAATGAAGTCGAGTACACTGACGTACAAATGGCTGTATTTAGTGACGTCGAGTACACGGATGTAGCTTGTACAAATGACTATTTAGTGAGGTAAAGTACACGGATGTATAAATGACTGTATTTTTTGACGTTGAGTACACGGATGTAGTTTGTACAAATGGCTGTATTAAGTGACGTCGAGTTCACGGATGTATAAATGACTGGATATTGTGACGTCGAATATACGGACGTACAAATGACAGTATTTAATGACGTCGAGTACACGGACGTACAAATAATTGTGTTTAATGAAGTCGAGTACACGGACGTACAAATGGCTGTATTTAGTGACGTCGAGTTCACGGATGTATAAATGACTGGAAATTGTGACGTCGAATATACGGACGTACAAGTGACTGTATTTAATGACGTCGAGTACACGGACGTACAAATAATTGTATTTAATGAAGTCGAGTACACGGTCGTACCTATGACTGTATTTAGTGTCTTCGAGTACCCGGACGTACCGATGACTGTATTTAGTGACGTCGAGTACACGGACGTACCTATGACTGTATTTAGTGACGTCGTGTATACGGACGTATAAATGTTCTCTATTTAGTGACGTATAGTGCACGGACGTAATCTTGACTGTATTTGGAGATGTTGAGTACATGGACGTCCAAATGGCTGTATTTAGTAACGTTGAGTACAAGGACGTACAAATGTTATGTATTTAGTGACGTAAAATACACGGACGTATACGTGACTGTATTTAATGACGTTGAGTACACGGACGTACATACGACTATATAGTGACGTCGTGTATACGGACGTACAACTGTTATGTATTTAGTGACGTATGGTGCACGGATGTATACGTGACTTTATTTAGTGACGTATAGTGCACGGATGTATACGTAACTGCATTTAATGACGTCGTTTGTTTGTTTGTTTGTTTGTTTGTTTGATTCATTAACGTCCTATTAACAGCTATGGTCATGTAAGGACGGCCTCCCGTGTATGTGGTGTGTTGCGTGTATGTTGTGCAAGGTGCGTGTTTTGGGAGACTGAGGTATATTCATGTTGTGTCTTCTTGTATAGTGGAACTGTTGCCCTTTTTATAGTGCTATATCACTGGAGAATGCTGCTGAAGACACCAAGCAACACCCCCCCACCCGGTCACATTATACTGACAACGGGCGAACCAGTCGTCAAACACCCTGTATGCTGAGCGCTAAGCGGGAGCAGAAACTACCACTTTTATAGACTTTGGTGTGTCTCGGCCAGGGGACAGAACCCAGAGCCTTCCTCACAGGGGCGAACGCTCAACTCAAGGCCAGAAGTGAGGTGGTGCCAAGGGAGGCATTAGGAAGGATAAAGTAAGTTAGGAAGAAGAGAAAAGATAAGATCCTAAATTTAGTCGCCTCTTACGATCATGCAATAGGGGCAGCAGGTACAATTCTTAAGCCCTACCTGCAGGGCGTGTACACGGACGAACATATGGCTGTATTTAGTGACGTCGTGTATACGGACGTAATCATGACTGTATTTGGAGACGCTGAGTACACGGACGTACAAACGTTATGTATTTAGTGACGTACAGTGCACGGACGTATAAATGACTGTTCTTAGTTGTGTCGATTACATGGACGCACATGTGGCCGTGTTTAATGAAGTCGAGTACACTGACGTACAAATGGCTGTATTTAGTGACGTCGAGTACACGGATGTAGCTTGTACAAATGACTATTTAGTGAGGTAAAGTACACGGATGTATAAATGACTGTATTTTTTGACGTTGAGTACACGGATGTAGTTTGTACAAATGGCTGTATTAAGTGACGTCGAGTTCACGGATGTATAAATGACTGGATATTGTGACGTCGAATATACGGACGTACAAATGACAGTATTTAATGACGTCGAGTACACGGACGTACAAATAATTGTGTTTAATGAAGTCGAGTACACGGACGTACAAATGGCTGTATTTAGTGAGGTAGAGTACACGGATGTATAAATGACTGTATTTTGTGACGTAGAGTACACGGATGTAGTTAGTACAAATGGCTGTATTTAGTGACGTCGAGTTCACGGATGTATAAATGACTGGAAATTGTGACGTCGAATATACGGACGTACAAGTGACTGTATTTAATGACGTCGAGTACACGGACGTACAAATAATTGTATTTAATGAAGTCGAGTACACGGTCGTACCTATGACTGTATTTAGTGTCTTCGAGTACCCGGACGTACCGATGACTGTATTTAGTGACGTCGAGTACACGGACGTACCTATGACTGTATTTAGTGACGTCGTGTATACGGACGTATAAATGTTCTCTATTTAGTGACGTATAGTGCACGGACGTAATCTTGACTGTATTTGGAGATGTTGAGTACATGGACGTCCAAATGGCTGTATTTAGTAACGTTGAGTACAAGGACGTACAAATGTTATGTATTTAGTGACGTAAAATACACGGACGTATACGTGACTGTATTTAGTGACGTTGGAGGTACAATTCTTAAGCCCTACCTGCAGGGCGTGTACACGGACGAACATATGGCTGTGTTTAGTGACGTCGTGTATACGGACGTAATCATGACTGTATTTGGAGACGCTGAGTACACGGAAATACAAACGTTATGTATTTAGTGACGTACAGTGCACGGAAGTATACGTGACTTTATTTAGTGACGTCGAGAACAAGGATGTTAAAATGACTGTACTTAGTGACTTCGAGTACACGGACGTACATATGACTGTGTTTAATGACGTCGAGTGCACGGCTGTAAGCATGGCTATATAAAGTGACGTCATGCGCACGAATGTAAACGTGGCTGCATTAAGTAACGTCGAGTGCACGGGTAAACACGTTACATCATATTTTAGCGTTGAGGTAACGTGTACTTTATCAAATTGATTTCATTGGAATCTGAGGAGTGCATGTCACGTACGCTATACACGTGTCAGGTGATCAGGATTATGTTGGATTGCTTTGGCAGCAGAAACGACATTATTTACATAAATCCTTAAGGAGGTGTCATCGCTCGTGACTTTTATTGTTTTTGAATTCGATATTTGATCTTTTGTTGACATTGGATTTGTAGATCAATACGCAGTTATTCATCAAATAGAAAATAAACCTTATCGAAGTTGTGTGTATTCGAGATGTTCACAACAAGACAGCCGCAATCATTTGCATGGTCATTTAATTGTTCAAAATCAAACCAAGGTTGAATATAAACATGAATAATTGCAGTCTGGCGACTCACAGTTAATTGCAAAATTTTAAGGGTTTGCACGATAAAATTTACGTTTGCAAGAATAAAGACATAAATCAATGGAAATAAAATTCAGTTTTAATCAAGGTGAAGAAACTAATGCATGTATATTGTTCGTGAAAATTCTGCAAATACCCGCAGGATATGCACTGTTTTATGGACCATTCTATGCAGTGTACGTACAATAGGGATTTCAGAGTACGCTCGGCATGATGATCCTGTCTGATAAAAAAGATCGTTAACGACTGAAATGTAAATATAATCAAAATAACCTATTGTTTGTTAGGTTTCGTAGGTATTGTTAATGGGTTCAATCACAAGTACAATTTTACTGTAATTATCATTTTCCTTAAAACAAAATAGAGCATCTGGAACGAACGTATTGCAGGGATTCCACAAATGAGTATACGACCCGGATATCCACTGGCCCTTGCACTTGACTTGGGCATTTTGATAGATCGATATTTAATTTATGTATCGGACTTTATATATATATATACACCGCATTGTACCTAATACTTATCGAGTCTTCTTTCAGAAACGTACCTCCAGGGAACACCATTTAAAAAATACCCCAACCGAGAATAGCACGTCCTTGTTGAACTCCTGCCGACAGACAATATTCATTGCCGCACATTCGGTTGGCATTGCCAACTAATAACCAGTGATTGCTATTGTTACAGCACATCCGTATTATTATATATACGTCAGATGGAAAGGTTCGATAATCCACATGGACATTTCAACCAAAGCAATAAACAATTGGAACCATGCAACTAACATGTAGAGAATTTCGATGGAGTTACGGTTGCTTGGTGGATAAGAAGGTACCCTTACACCTAAGGTTAGTGTGTTCGAATCCCACGTCGGGCAGTAATGCCCGAAGGTCAGTATTTTTTCTCTTCTCCAGGTACTCCGGTTTCGTTCAATCTCCAAAATCCGACTGGTCCTTCAACGACCCTGATTGTTCACATGACATTAAACAAAATGAAATAAAGGATGCGGATGACTACAACGATGTACGTATGATCTCATACATTGACGGCACGATACAGATATACTGTTATTGTCTTAGTAATAACGACAAGACAAACTCTTACGTTCTTTTCTCGTCTGAATTCCAAAGGCAATCTTCTAAGACTTTGAGATCAAACAGATTATAGGATCTGCAACAATATGAAGCCACATTGTTTTGATATTTTTATCATTTCAAAGACTGAAAGTGAGTAAAGACTTGCGATATCAAAGTGCATCTCAATCACGCTTCTTGCTTCAGATGGAAGCGCACGAGGGCGATTACAATGGGAGAAAAATGAAAAAACTCGGAAATCCTGTCCATAGTCAGAAACAAAAGCAACATGGCTCTATGATGGCAACCTGCGGGAACATGAGTGTCCAATCACAGACGAGATAACAAAAAGACGGCTTATCATATCATCAGATAAAACCGTCCACGTCTCGTCATCGCTGTCTATCAGAATGTGTACTGGGGAAGACTACTTCTCTTTGAACTGTTGCTATATATCTGTAGTACCACATCTTCGCCAATTCTATACCACACGTTTTTAACAATTGTTATCACAGAGGCGCAACTGTGCAATGCTCTGAAGAGATATCTAATCAGACATGTGATTGGTCGGCGCTGTCTCAATGACGCCACTGCGATTGCGCAAGTTGACAACTCGGTTGGATGCTGCAGAAACATGCAAAGCAGTTGGAGTTTATCTGTCTGTAAGGACTACTTGAGAAGGGTCCATGTGATTTCACATAGAACTGTATTTCTCGATGCATGCTTTCCGTCAAACATCCTAGTTCTGAACAACAGGAATCATGATCAAAACGCGTGTGAAATGATAGTAACGATTCGCGTTTGCGCTGTTGAAATGGATAAATTGAAAAAATACAAACATGTACTGTATTTTTCCGAAGTCTATCAAAAACAACAGTAAAACATTGATTTTTTTTCTTCAAATAAGCGATTACTAATCAATGTTTTTGAAAGTAATTGTTAACATCAGTCAAGGTTTGAAAGAATATCGAACGGACATATCACGCTTGCAAAAATTAGCGTTTACTAGTGAATTCAATGGTCATTTCGGTAAATGCACTTCAGATCTCACAGGCATCTTGGCACCATCTGAAGTCGACCTTTCTTCAGCACTACCATTTATTGCTGTGTCTCTTATTCATGTTTCTGATGAGTAGTGTTAAAGATGCTCCACCGCCGACAGAGCATAAATGATACTCGTCATTTGAACAATAATTGGTGTTTAATCGTGTGTATATATGCCTAATTAACACAAAAAATAATATAAAATAATTTATTTCGCCTTTAGTGCATGCGCAATCAGTACTTGATTCCATATAGGATATAGTGTCACGGAATTTTTTCGGGATGCAATTAATTATTTTTCATATTTTTAACTTGAAGTAAAATTAGAAGCTCAAACTTTTCAATGATGGTAATGGTGTAAAGTAAGTAACTTTTGTAACAGAAGAAAAATACTAAATCGTCTGCTCCTGTTTTTTATAGTGAAAAAATACCATTTGTCAGCGGTGGAGCATCTTTAAGTTAACAAACTTCCATTGTCCAGGTCCAAGGTGCTTTACTGCCAGCCATTTCCCTTCTCAAACGTCACAAAAAGAAACAAAGGACCAAGGGGAATTCATTAGTTGTTTTCAGAGAAAAGCAGTAACTAGCTTCGTATTATTATCAAAATTCAGAATTTGATTTTTTGATTTTTCTGTCGGTCAAACATAGAACGTGCAAAGCACGCCGCCAAGGTGAACATTTAGTTGAAGTTTGCGAACGATATATATATATATCGAGTATTTTCTGAGAAAAAAGTAGTAAACTTTCATTTCCAATCAAAGTGACTGCATGCTCGTGTTAGTGTTTCCCGGAGGCCTGGAAATAGAACAATTACACGTAGGTATAAAATATCGATTTAGAAATTTTCGAAATACAGTGGTAATAAACTTCAAATATGAAAATTCAACATCAGTGGCTGTTTCCATACAGATCATCCTTTTAAAGGATCCGTTATGACAAATAATGGTAACAAGACGTGTTTACTGTCGAGTAAGTTTGTCGTATGACGCACTGTTTTCGTACTGTAGTTCCTCGTAGTGTTGGTCTTTGCATGGCGTGTTCTCGTTCTTCGCTTGTCATATTGTCGCTCTTCGCTTGGCATATTGTCGCTTTGCGCATTGTCTTATTGTCACTTTTTGCTTGGTACATTGTCGTAATGTCGCTTTTCGTTTGGCGCATTGTAGCACTGTCGCTCTTCGCATGTCGGGGTCACCAATGCGACATAGCCGAGATCAGCCATTATATTTTATAGACAGAAGCTGTACCAAACCTGCTAGCCTTCAGGAGAATCAGGGGAGATATGATAGAACTATATAAGATATCAAGTCATTTCTACGATAAAGAATGTTTCAATGCCATATTACTTTGGAAAGATGCATCAGACCGCAATAGTACTAGAGGACATACGAAAAAAATATTCCCAAAACGATCAACAACATTAGTCAGAAAGAACTATTTCGCTATAAGAACTGTAAATATTTGGAATGAACTGCCAGAACATGTAGTATCAGCAATTAATGTAAATTCGTTTAAAAATAAGTTGGATAATCACTGGAAGAATCAGGAACTTTTTTTTCAATTACGAAGCAACAATATCATAATAACACAACTTTGTATGATGTGTACAGATTATAAATGCATTCATGACTTATGTAATATGTATCTATACGAGTCTGGTATAGAGGACTCATGATTGTCCTGAACCAGAATAAATCTTATCTTATCTTATCTTAAGACCTATCACCTGTTGAACAATATATACACTAGTTGTAGTTCTGTTTAGTGGCTCCTGAACATCAATGAGTCGATCTGTTACAAACATTAGTATAGTATACACAATATATTATTTTACCTTTGGAACACATATGAGAAGTTATATAATAGTATAGTAGTCGTCCTCTTTCCGACTACTGTCTAGTAACCATACTGTAAACCAACTTTCTTTCGCGTGCGATTTAATTGCGAGAAATCCGTGATCAAGGTAAATTCGCGAAAGTTTGTCTCCGCGAATTGATATCTTCAAAGGTATTTCAATTCAATTTCAATCTTAATCTTGAAGTTGATCTCCGCGACGATTTGAACTGAAAAGATAAATGGTAGAGCTGTGTCTCAGCAACGTTAAACCCAGCTGCTGAAGTTAGAGCATAACCTACAATTTCATAATTAGATGTTTTATTGTTTATCTTAGATATTTCAATATGCACATGCAGTTTATTGAGTATATTTACAGAATACAATTCTTATTACACATTTTGTACCAAGACATCATTCCAGTTCGCCACCCACTACTCAACACCGCCGAATTATTTTTTTGTATCTGTGACCTTTATATCATTTCCCCGTATTTTTGTTCTCTGCTATAATATCAGTACATTATCCCACAGAACAGACGATAGTACGAATTCCAGACGCAGGCTTCAAAGCGCGACAGCTTATCAGATTCAGCCATAGTCGCCAACAAGCGTTTGGGAGTATGGATTGGTCAATTATGACTGAGAACTTGTGATGTTACAATGCTTTTTTTCTCCCCCTAGGTGGCGATTACAATCACGTCATTGCGCCGACGTAACGCTCCCGCGCGCGCGAGACTCGATAACCAATTGAGCAGACGACAATAGAACTGAAGTGTTTCATTTTCCGATAATTCTTCGACAAAAACGTAATTATCAGGTGTAGTGTAGTACAAACATTGTGTAGATCTTCAACAGCCGTTAATTGCACACAAAAAACATTGAATGGCTATCTACCCAAAACGGGAAAGTGTCTGCCCGGCTCTCTCCGGGACATAGATCCGGCAGGAACCGCCTTAAACTAGGTCTGTTTACCGGGATAATTCCGGACTCGGAGCTGTACGGACACTTATTTTCCGATTGAACAAAGAATACAATCAAACACATGATGTAATACTGGCGAAAGTATGTATATTTTCCCGGCTAAACAAACACACTTCAACAATAACTAAATACTGCAACACTTTCCATTCTACTTGTATGGAGCTTTCAAGGATATTTCGGAAAGCTGTTCTGCGTAATTGTTAGGCAGGGAATTTCTTTGGAAAGTAGTTACGATTTTTTTTGCAGTTGATGAATATGTCGGAAATGGGTACATAACTAGTTTAAAACATTTCAACTGGGTTGCACCGACGAACACGTGTCACCTAAGAAATCGATAGATTATAACAATGATCACTCTACATCGATGTACTATTGTTATCTAATTGTCAATATTGAAGTCCTTTACAACAAAAATGGTGAAGAAATTAAGTATGCTACTATATAAAGAGGGGAGGGGATAAGCAATTAACACTAATTTATACAAATAACATGAGCAAGTTTGGTATTAATTAAGCGGCCGTGTTCGTTAGGTTGTTCAGGTGACTGACATTCTATAACCAGCCCTCTGTTTTATGTATTCAAAGCCAACAGGATTAATGCAGTCGGATTGGTTGGTTCGTCAAGTTTTACATGTCTTCCAACACCATCATAAGTACGGCATTCCCTGAACAGGAAAAATGCCTATATAACGCAAAGACAACCACTACACATCGAAGAAATTCTAATGTTAACATGTACACGTATTTGTTTACAATGATACAGAGAGGCAACAGCAAGATTTATATAAGGACGGGGTTCAGGAAAGCAACCAGAATTAGACACACAATGACGGCAATCGGATCACCTCGTCATTTTCCTCGACTTTTTATAGTGCTATATCACTGAAGTATGCCGCCGAAGAAACCAAGCAACACACCCACCGGTCACATTATACTGACAACGGGCGAACCAGTCGTCCTACTCCCTGTTTGCTGAACGCTAAGCAGGAGCTGAAACTACCTCTATTATAGACTTCGGTGTGTCTCGGCCAGGGGACAGAACCAGGAGCCTTCCTCACAGGGGCGAACGCTCAACTCAAGGCCATAAATGAGGCGGTGCCAAGGGAGGCATTAGGAAACATAATGTCAGTTAGGAAGAAGAGAAAATATAAGATCCTAAATTTAGTCGCCTTTTACGATCATGCAATAGGGGCAGCAGGTACAATTCTAACGCCCTACCTGCAGGGCAACCAGAAAGAGTTACATAAGGATAAGTGTCAAAAAGGCAACCAGAAAAGGTCACATAAGGACGGATATCAAGATGGCAAGCAGAATTAGGCCATATGAAAACAGCGAAGAGTTTGGTTAGATTCATGGCGGGTGTCATCGAGAACCAGTCATATGAAATAAAACAAGAGCTGTTGGAGAACAGCAAAGCTCGCCTATTCAGAAGAAGTTGATGTTCAAGTATTTACTATTTAAACATGGAAATATGACAAATTAACAGACTCAAAAAACCCCTAAAGGGCCCCAAATTGGCTGTATTATCACGTTCAGCATCCATACACATTAGGAAAATAAAATCATAAACATTTATGATGACTTAAGCTTAAACAATTGACGAAACAGAAACTTGCTCAAAAACTTTGACGTGAAATGGGACGCCGACGCCGACGCCAGGGTGACAACATTAGCTCCCCCTATTCTTCGAATAGGCGAAATAAAAAAGTCGCTAACAAGCAAGGTCATATTGGGACGGATATCAATAAGATAGAAGTCAAGGTCATCTGAGGAATTGTATCTAGGAGACAATAACCAGAGTCTATCGAGAAGTCGTTTCAACCAAAATTTTATATATGGACGGGTTTCAACTAAAAGCTGTTCTGCGTAATTGTTAGGCAGGGAATTTCTTTGGAAAGTAGTTACGATTTTTTTTGCAGTTGATGAATATGTCGGAAATGGGTACATAACTAGTTTAAAACATTTCAACTTGGTTGCACCGACGAACACGTGTCACCTAAGAAATCGATAGATTATAACAATGATCACTCTACATCGATGTACTATTGTTATCTAATTGTCAATATTGAAGTCCTTTACAACAAAAATGGTGAAGAAATTAAGTATGCTACTATATAAAGAGGGGAGGGGATAAGCAATTAACACTAATTTATACAAATAACATGAGCAAGTTTGGTATTAATTAAGCGGCCGTGTTCGTTAGGTTGTTCAGGTGACTGACATTCTATAACCAGCCCTCTGTTTTATGTATTCAAAGCCAACAGGATTAATGCAGTCGGATTGGTTGGTTCGTCAAGTTTTACATGTCTTCCAACACCATCATAAGTACGGCATTCCCTGAACAGGAAAAATGCCTATATAACGCAAAGACAACCACTACACATCGAAGAAATTCTAATGTTAACATGTACACGTATTTGTTTACAATGATACAGAGAGGCAACAGCAAGATTTATATAAGGACGGGGTTCAGGAAAGCAACCAGAATTAGACACACAATGACGGCAATCGGATCACCTCGTCATTTTCCTCGAAACTATATGTTCGAAGAAGTGAGCGAGGTGTTCCGATTGACAAGGACGGGTGTCAAGAAGGGAATCAAAAAGAGTTACATAAGGACGAGCGTTAAGAAGGCAACCAGAAAGAGTTTGTTTGTTTGTTTGATTATCTCAACGTCCTACTAACAGCCAGGGTCATGTTAGGACGGCCTCCCGTGTATGCAGTGGGTAGCGTGTGTGAAGTGCGAGGTGCATGCTTTGGGAGACTGCGGTATATTCGTGTTGTGTCTTCTTGTATAGTGGAACTGTTGCCCTTTTTATAGTGCTATATCACTGAAGTATGCCGCCGAAGAAACCAAGCAACACACCCACCGGTCACATTATACTGACAACGGGCGAACCAGTCGTCCTACTCCCTGTTTGCTGAACGCTAAGCAGGAGCTGAAACTACCTCTATTATAGACTTCGGTGTGTCTCGGCCAGGGGACAGAACCAGGAGCCTTCCTCACAGGGGCGAACGCTCAACTCAAGGCCATAAATGAGGCGGTGCCAAGGGAGGCATTAGGAAACATAATGTCAGTTAGGAAGAAGAGAAAATATAAGATCCTAAATTTAGTCGCCTTTTACGATCATGCAATAGGGGCAGCAGGTACAATTCTAACGCCCTACCTGCAGGGCAACCAGAAAGAGTTACATAAGGATAAGTGTCAAAAAGGCAACCAGAAAAGGTCACATAAGGACGGATATCAAGATGGCAAGCAGAATTAGGCCATATGAAAACAGCGAAGAGTTTGGTTAGATTCATGGCGGGTGTCATCGAGAACCAGTCATATGAAATAAAACAAGAGCTGTTGGAGAACAGCAAAGCTCGCCTATTCAGAAGAAGTTGATGTTCAAGTATTTACTATTTAAACATGGAAATATGACAAATTAACAGACTCAAAAAACCCCTAAAGGGCCCCAAATTGGCTGTATTATCACGTTCAGCATCCATACACATTAGGAAAATAAAATCATAAACATTTATGATGACTTAAGCTTAAACAATTGACGAAACAGAAACTTGCTCAAAAACTTTGACGTGAAATGGGACGCCGACGCCGACGCCAGGGTGACAACATTAGCTCCCCCTATTCT
Organism: Argopecten irradians; assembly: GCF_041381155.1. Classification (NCBI taxonomy): domain Eukaryota; kingdom Metazoa; phylum Mollusca; class Bivalvia; order Pectinida; family Pectinidae; genus Argopecten; species Argopecten irradians. The sequence goes on from NC_091136.1 coordinate 38,241,628, forward strand.
TCGAATAGGCGAAATAAAAAAGTCGCTAACAAGCAAGGTCATATTGGGACGGATATCAATAAGATAGAAGTCAAGGTCATCTGAGGAATTGTATCTAGGAGACAATAACCAGAGTCTATCGAGAAGTCGTTTCAACCAAAATTTTATATATGGACGGGTTTCAACAAGATAAAAACCAGGGTCATCTGAGGAATGGTACAGAGGAGTCGTGTGTTATGGTGAAATAGACAGAAAAAAATCAAAGTAAGAAAAAGTGAGAATAAAAATGATTTGGGATAAAAACATTCATATTGGCCTCCCTGTTCCCGGATCCTTCATTTCCTTATTTCAAAAAGAATGTTCAGCAGTCTTCTGTACAATCGTACTTAATACCAACTTATGGAAATATCAATACAGAGTACCATCGAACAACCGGAAGCAGTGTATGATTAAATCATCACGAGATGCTGTGTATAATATGTACATATCTACATAATACAGCACGAGAATGGCGTGCTACATATATGTTCTTGAATCTTGTTTACATCTTATATATTTCAGGAAGTTTGAGACAAAATGAATCAGATTTCAGTTTCAATGTGAGACGTAGAACGGCTCACGGAATTCGATAATAAGTCATTGTCATTTTTATGTAAACTTCATCTACAAAATCACGTGACCACACGAGCAACCGATGACGTAATAGGTGCCAGACCAATACAACTTTCGAATTTCGCTATAGACAAATCAGTGATACTTAAAGTTACTGCTATTAGTCTTACAGTACAGACCCAATGAAACTTTCGTCAGAATATCTTAATACCTACCAAATCAAGCGTTATTAACTACTATAAAAAACTTCGTAAAGTCATCTTACAAAAACAGATCATGTTCAAGTCGTATAAATCACATGATTTGCTTTCATGTTTCGCCAAAAGTGCAAGTATTAACTTTATGTAGTGCACACGACATTTAGATGAACAAAGCTATCCCATGTAGTCTTATCCCAGTCAAACGCAAATCTGATAAGGATTTCTATCTGGCTCTCATCGATCAGATGACACGTAGAGGGCGTTTTTTTAATCATTCTCATCACCGCGTTTGTAAAGGTTTAAATGGTATACATACTACTTGATGTATAATGCATACGTTACCGAGACACAGGAAAACATGGCACAGGAACGTACCTGTACTTGTATTGATGACAATGCTTTTAATTCTGACGAATTAGTGCCGATTTATATAACGGATATTGTAGCGTGCGTATTTCAAGAAAACACAAACAAAAAGGTTTGCCGTCAGCCATTCTCTAAAACAGGTTTTATGATACTTCCGACCTCACACACGCAGAGGTTTCCACTTCTAAGAAAGTATCAATTAGAATTGCTTGTTAAAATATAAGAGTGTTTTCTGACCTTATACAACAGATAATGTTCGCGATACAAATACTTTTACCTTGTTGAGAATATACACAATGTTTAATTATCATATTCATTGAATTATGAGTCTTCACTTCTCGACTCATATTGGTTTCGAGAAATTTTAGTCTAATCTAATATCATAAACACCTTTGATCCTATCGCTATCGTATCCTAAACGACGGACGGCGACGACGGTGACGACTAGTACATTTGTTGTGTAACCAAGGTTCTACAACAGTACAGAAAAACGTCGATCTCAGTTTGTCAAAACATTAAAACCGACACGCAAACATTATGCTAAAGAAACTTCTTTTTTGTTGAGTTCACGACAATTTCGCGGGTCGTGAAGCTCCGGCTTTTGTCGGAGTATCATCAAATATTCCCCATTGTGAAGAGTAAAGCGTGTCAGATCTTCAATGAAATACCGGCCAAATGAGGACTGGTGTGAGAGGAAGATGATACGTTTCTCTGTGTCGTCTGCCATAGGATACAGTTCTCTGCCTGTTTATCCAGAGCTGTGAAAATAAACTTTTATTTTCTTTATGATGTAAGCGACCCCACTTTTTCATCGTTTCACATACATGTAACCTCCCATCATGTGTTGATGTAAGAAAGCTTTCACATTCTGTTTTTATTTTAAACATGCAATTCTTTTATTAACGAAATAATGACGAAGACCCACCACATTTGGTGTTTTAGCAGTGTGTGCAAACGTTTACATACATTAAATACGATCTGAAGCTTCTGATTTTAACGTCTGGTAAAGTAATAAAATGCATAAAACAACAAATAGATAAATATCGCATGCTGCGATGGATTTGTAGCATCGTCAATTTTTCATTTATAAATCATTTTCTCCATAATTTCGGAACGCTGGTGAAAAGGATTGTTTGAGCAGCATATACATTTGTCATGGTTTTTATCAGTGTTGGTATTCAGAAGATAAAGCGATTCGGCAAAAGACACTCACGATAATTATTCCTTCTGACTATTACTATATATAGTCAGTTTTACAATCAGACCTCTTCTGGTTACTAATTAATGTATATATAAGGCTGATTAGATTAAATTTAACATTTGTATTCCTATATTTAAAGAAAGCAAAACTTCTATCCGCAACAACAACAACAAAATGAATAAATGAATACATAAAAAGGTTCCGAAAACTGAAAATTCTACACATTTTAATAGAGATTCACTTTAGTAAGCCTCGGCGAAACTTCATAGGTATATGCTTTGTGATGATGAGGTTATCTTCTGTCTGATATTTTCACTGGTACTGGATTGTTTTCGTCTGTAAGAAAATACTAAATAATAACGGCAGACATCTTATCGCTAACCATGTCACTTCTCCCCGGCTGTGTTAGCCTTGATGGCCAGTTATCGTAAAATCTCGTCGGGGAACGGGAAGTTCTCTTTGGGTGAACATAAGCATGCTTGGTGATGTTCCATTTCTCGAAATGGTAGTGTTTTGCGATATTATTTATGTGTCTATATAGTGTACGATACTGTGTGTTCCATCACATACTGAAAGAGCTTTTGAAGAAATGGATAAGTTTAAAATGGAATGTGATTAGAGAATGTATCGATACCGTCACTAATATTTGCATGTATTTCGTCTTAGATAGTCCAAAAGCTAGCTTTTGTGGATTAACTTCATTTCGTGTACTAGAATTTCTTTTGTGTACTAGAATTGCTTTTGCAATCATGAATATATCGCATGGTCGTAAGAGAAATTGTGGTATTATATTGTTTAGGTAACAGGGTGCAGGATTTAGAATAAATTTAATACCTGCCAATGCCAGTAATCGAACTCGGGACCTCTGACGCTTAACCGATCGTTCTCTCTAGCCGAGCGATATATTGCAGCTAGTATTGGCCAGGGTTACAATTCTTTCTAATATTGCTTTCTTAATTCTGTATTGTCGTCCTGAACACCAACTAGCCCTTGAGAGTTTATGTATGGAAATAAAGGCTCCAGTTTCTACCCCTTGTCCGAGAGTAAAGTGGCATCTGCTGCTCCTGGTTGACAAAAGCTGTGGATATCATACGTGGTATCTTACTGGGTGGCATGTGGTAGTTTGCTTCATTTATGTAGCCGGCACGATTTCTACTAACACAAGGAAACATTACACGAATACATCACAACATTAAAAAGTACGCTCATCGTATGTATACTTATTTACACCATACTGATCTCAAGTTGATCTTAAATTCCCCAGCTATTGGTAGGACGGGGTATTTTAATGCGAGCCAAACTAAATCTCAAATTCACATCTCCTTTTTATGACATGTCACCAAGTTGGTATCCTTCTTTGTGTTTCCTGGTTTTCTATCCTGTCGGAAAATAATTATTTCAATGAAATCTGGTAGGAAAACACAACTCGTAGATAACGCGAGAGAATCATCAAACTATTCTTGATAATTGAATCATTAACTTTACTGTTTCCGTTTATGATCTTCGCTTTTACAGTCACTTCCGGTTCAATCGGAAGTCAATTTCAGGTATGGACAATTCTTATTAAGATACAAGTAATGGACTTTCGTGGTAGTCGAAGTTGATGTCAAAAAAATGGATGTTGAAGCGTGTTCGCAGAAAATGTATCCTTGAAGTTTTAAAAACATTTAGAATAGCTACGGGGTAATTTAGATGGGTTTAGCCGAGAACTAATTGATAATGCTATGTAATTGATTCTGATGCTGTTAAAATGATTTCTTGAGTCGATGTCTAAAAAAAGGACTAAAGTTCATTATCGAAGCAAGCAAGTTAAGTGTTCTGCGAAACAAGCCACCCCAGGGTATGAGATTGCAACATGTCTCTAACACGGCTCATTAAATTGCATCTCGATAAAGCACGAGACTTCGTTGATGCTGTATAATATTCAGTGCATAATGAAAAGCAAAATAACCTTTTTAGCATCTTTCGAGTAATTCTAAAAACAATAAGGAGACGAATAGAAATTACATTTTAGCTTCTGATTCCTCCTACGTGTGTGTTCATTACCTAAAACACACATTTTTAAGACATCATATTTTATGTTGTTGCTGTCTCGTTTAAATGCTTCGTCTCTTTACTAAAGTGATTTAATCCATGTCCAAAAATAGAAGATGTTGATATATGTATTGAACAAGTTGTAGAAGTCTTGATGTCACAGAATTTTGCCATGCAGGTAGGGCGTTAGAATTGTACCTGCTGCCCCTATTGCATGATCGTAAAAGGCGCCTAATTTAGGATATTATCTTTTCTCTTCTTCCTAACTGATTTTAATCTTTCCTTATGCCTCTCCCTTGGCACCGCCTCACTTTTGGCCTTGAGTTGAGCGTTCGCCCCTGTGAGGAAGGCTTTAGGTTCTGTCCCATTGCAGAGACACATCAAAGTCTATAAAAATGGTAGTTTCTGCTCCTGCATAACGGGAGAGGGACGACTGGATTGTCCGTTGTCAGTTTATTGTGACCGGGTGGGGTGTCTTGCTTAGTGTCTTCGGCGGCATGCTTCGATGATATAGCACTATAAAAAGGTCAACAGTTCCACTATACAAGAAGATACAACAAGAACATACCGCAGTCTCCCAAAACACGCATCTCGCATTCACACACGCTACACACTGCATACATGGGAGGCCGTCCTTACGTGACCCTAACTGTTAATAGGACGTTAAAATAATCAAACAAACAAACAAACAAACAAGAATTTTAATTGTTTGGTTTCTTTATCAAATTACTAAAGTAGCTAGATTGTATTTTGGCATTGTTTCTGCTAAATCAGAACCATTTATTCTTCGCTATAGCAACTATTGCAATTGTTTGGCATGCACTAAGGATAATTTATACTACGTTCATTAATTGTTGCAGTTGTTGCTGTGGAACCAGAAAACTCAACTAAATAGTCTGGTTTGGTGCATTATATTTACGCCCCATTAACAATCAGGATCTATTAAGGACAACCTCCTGTGTATGTGTTGTGATGCGTGTTTCAAGTCCAAGGTACACGTTTTGGGAGACTGCGGTATATTCGTGTTGTGTTTTTATTGTAAACTGGAACTCTTGCTGTATCTCAGAAGCATGCCGCCAAGACTTTCAAGCATTTCACCAACTGGTGACATTATACTGACAAACCAGTCGCCCCACTCTCGCAATCCTGAGCGCTACGCAGGAGCAGAACACTATCACTTTAAAGTTGTATGGTCTATAACTTTCGCTCTTTTTGTCATAGTGAAAACTGTTTAAGTGTAATACATATTTTTCTCCGTCTGTCTGAGGTTTAAACTTTCTAATTTTACCACTTTTTATAAAGTTGCAGCACTGGAAGTATCTTTAATTATAAAAGTAAAAAATCTTTTTAACGTGTACACGTGAAAAATAGGCTCGAAAGATGCCTAATCATTCCGAACTCTTCCGAACATCGTCGCGACAATCTCGAAATAAAACGAGAGTTGTGAAACCAAGAGAAAATATCAACAATTTTTCATAAACAAAATATGTGATCGACCTCATCAGACTCTATCTACAAAGAAAATAATGCTCGCACATTACAATATTTGATACACACAACATTTTACGGTAATGTGTAAATTGGATGTTTCAAATACTCAATCTGTGGACATATACTAGCATGATTTGCTCATATAGGCCAGAAGGAAAACGTAAACAAACACATGTGTGCTTACGCTAGTTACCTGGCTCACCACGTGCAGGTCGTGTTGAACGTCAGTCACGTGATACGATTAGGAATCCGACAAAACCCGAAGTCACTGAACATGGCGGTGATTGAAGGCGCTTTATTCAAAACCAGGAATATATGATTCCTAGATTTCGGCTCTCTTATAGGCCGACATATGCTTTTGGGGAACTAAATCATCAAGTTACATGTCAATGTTTCAATATCAAATGTTTAAGTTACATATCGTTACAGTGAAATTAGCAGCAATACAACTTTAATATACTATGGTGTTTCTCGGTCAGGGTATAGAACCCAAAGCCTTCCTCACAGGGCAAGCGCTCAACTAAAGGTCAAAAAGGAGGCAGCATCAATGTAGACGTAAGAAAGAAAAGAAAAATAAGATACTTAATTTAGTCGCCTCTTCTTTGTTTGTTTGCTTAATTAATTAACGTCCTATTAACAGCCAGGGTCATGGAAGGACGACCTCCCATGTATGCGGTGTGTAGCGTGTGTGTAGTGCGTGGGGCGTGTTTTGGGAGACTGCAGTATGTTCGTGTTGTATCTTCTTGTATAGTGGAACTCTTGCCCTTTTTATAGTGCTATATCACTGAAGCATGCTGCCGAAGAAACCAAGTAACACTTATTTGTTTGTTTGATTATTTTAACGTCCTCTTAACAGCCAGGGTCATACCCCACCCTGTCACATTATACTGACAACGAGTGAACCAGTCGTCCTACTCCATGTATACTGAGTGCTAAGCAGGGGTAGAAACTACCCTGCCCTGCGGGTAGGGCGTTGGAATTGTACCTGCTGCCCCTATTGCATGATCGTAAAAGGCGACTGAATTTAGGATCTTATCTTTTCTCTTCTTCCTAACTGACTTTATCCTTCCTAATGCCTCCCTTGGCACCGCCTCACTTTTGGCATTGAGTTGAGCGTTCGCCCTTGTGAAGAAGGCTCTGGGTTCTGTCCTTTGGCCGAGACACACCAAAGTCTATAAAAATGGTAGTTTCTGCTCCTGCTTAGCGCTCAGATTACAGGGAGTGGGACGACTGGTTCGCTCGTTGTCAGTATAATGTGACCGGGTGGGGTGTGTTGCTTGGTGTCTTCGGCGGCATGCTTTAGTGATATAGCACTGTAAAAAGGGCAACAGTTCCACTATACAAGAAGACACACCATGAATATACCGCAGTCTCCCAAAACACGCACCTCGCACAACATAATGCAACACACCGCATACATGGAAGGCCGTCCTTACATGACCATAGCTGTGAGTAGGACGTTAATTAATCAAACAAACAAACAGAAACTACCTCTTAAATAGTCTTTGGTATGTCTCGGCCAGGGGACATAATCCAAAGCCTACCTCACAGGGGCGAGCACTCAACAAAAGGAAGACGAAGAAAGGAAGTTAGGAAGAAAAAAAAGGTGAGATCCTAAATTTAGTAGCCTCTTAAGATCATGCAATAGGGACAGCAGGTTTAATTCTAACGCCCTATCTGAAGGGCTAAAATAGTTTCGATATGTACTCAGTTCTAAAAAATATGCGTTTTGCTTGTAATTGTTGAAATTCAAAATCATATTGCGCCATTTTCCCTTCCAGACTTGCATGTCACAGGATTAGATGCTCGGAAATATCTTCGTAACACACGATATAAACTGTTTGGTTTTAGAACATGAACGTTGAAAGCAGTTTTTAAAATGGTTGTATTTGTTTAAGAATAAAAAGCACGTTACTAAACCTGTACATATCGCAGGATGTCTATAGATTTCCTTCCAAACTAGAAACACGCAATTAGAGAATAAGCTGTTTGATTTCACGACTTGGACGTTGTAAGCACTTAACATCATAATTAACCGTCTTTGTTACAGAATAAAAATGCTGCTGAATCTGCAAACATGGCGGATTCGGGGAAGTGCTGTGGGTGACAGAACATGTATGGGTAATTATCTTTCTGCTGACAACTCGCAATATACACATCAACAGTAACGAATTATCAATACACACACCTAAACGAGAGCATTGCGTGTCAGGCTCATATATACAAATTATCTTAAACATTTATTGAACAGTATTTAGTTTTTTATCCTTGTTGTTGGGAATAAACTTGCCACATCGGGCGATGGTTCAGCGCTTAGTGGGGGATTAGGGGAAGGAGTACAGTATATCATTATTTATTATAGCAACATATTCTGCAAATGAATATATGTTGGCAAACAAAAATCTTTACGGGTTATCATTTATCAATATTTGTACGTATCATACTTAAAAAGTATAGTTACTGCAAACCAATTTATTTTCGCGTCGACTAATTTCGCGTGGTCATATCCTTTGTTTTATTTCATTAATTAATGTCCTATTAACAGCCAGAGTCATATAAGGATGGCCTCCAATGTAGGTGGTGTGTTGAGTGTATGAAGTGTGGATGGGTGGTTTGGGAGACTGTAGTTTATTCACGTTGTGTCCTCTTGTAAATTGGAGCTCTTGCTCCTTTTTATATTGCTATATCACTGAAGCATGCCGCCAAAGACACCAAGCAACACACCCCCACCCGGTCACATTATACCGACAACGGGCGAACCAGCCGTCCCACTCCCTGTTTGCTGAGCGCTAAGCAGGAACAGAAAATACTACTTTTATAGAATATGGCGTGTCTCGGCCAAGGGACAGAACTCAGAGCCTCACAAAGGTGAGGTGGTGTCAAGGGAGACGTTAGGAAGTTTAAAAGCGACTGATTTGTGCGGTTTCGAATTGTTCGCGGAATTCGCGAAGAACATTTTAGAACACAATGACAATTAAAACGCACCCAGTAAAATAAGCCGCTAAATGTTTAGTATTCATCGTACTGGACGCACTATCCCTTCAACTTAATTTACATTCTCACAGTCGTTACCATGACAATTAGGAAATGACACAGACCTAAGTAACCCGTCATCCAAACATTTCATTTTAGCTTTGTGCTTCAGGTCGCCATTACTTTGGTTTGAGTTGTGACGTGACTATTGCCGATGAATCCGCCGACAATGTCAACGAGGGAGGCGGTAAAATACGGAAAACGCCATCACCGCGAGATTGGGTATTACAAGGTAGTAGAAGTCTCATTACTTCTATCCCTAGTCTCATCAACGTTCAGATTGCTAATGCCTACTAAAATGTCGCCGGATGCGGACAGATCCGGATTTTACATCAGCAGATGATTCCTGGAAAACTATCGTTACGTTGTGAAATCTCTCCGGATCGTCGTAAAAAATACGATGGGATGTAATAAGACTGGTGTAAAATCGTTCTAAAATAGCAACACAACTTTTTTTGTAATTGAAATATGGGGGTCTATAAAATTGGATTTTTTTCTGTAAACATAGTGTAAGCTTCAAATTTGCATGTTCCATTAGGCTCAGTATGTTGTAATGGAAACATTCTTTAAATTCGTTTTCAGAGGAACATGCGGTGATTTCAAGCCAGGAATTTCTTTCATTCGTTGAATCATATTAACTTGCATTTTGTAAATAAGAAGAATTAAATATCCCGATACAACATTTATTTCAAGTATTTATTTACACTTATTCTAAAGTGCAAAATGCAGCAGGCTAACGTTCAGAGGAACCAGAAATTTGTTGTTTTACTTGTTAGGTATATGTATATAAAGTTAGAACCTTGGGATTAAGAGCTAGGCATGCCATTCTACATTCCGTAAGTGCAGAGAGCAGTAAATGTAATCCTTGCTGTAGCCAATATTGTCTAATCAAGATTACACATTAAAGTAAGCTCTGAACAAGAGTCGGAATGAATTTGATACAAAACTTTGGCAATCTTCGATATGCTGTTGTTTGTAATGAAATGCAAAATGCACGTACGCATGGGGCGAACGCGATCCGACCGGAACGGGAAATGGAAAGATAATAAGAAAACGAGAAAGGGCTTCTCTTATAACATCTACAATAGTAACTTACCTCACAATAAGTGTATTTTACGAAAATTTAATTACATTTCTGAGATAACCAAAGATTTTATTCGATATCAGAAAAAAATGCATTTTAATGAAGATTATGTAGTTTGCAAAGATGTTCATATATTGTTTACACAAGTCTATGATGGAGCATGCAAACAAATAACCCATTGCATCCATGATTCATCGCGTCTTAAATTCATCTTGAAGCAAGAAAAAATCTAAATTTGAAAACAAGCATAATCTCTCCCAGAACCGACTCCTAATTCCTGATAATTCCATTACATAAATCATCAAATATCGATAAAATCAGGCATTATTTGTCACCTAGTCAATTAGACTAGTCCATTAACGAATCAATACAAATCTATTAGACGTGATACTGTACACGGACTAACTCTGCAAATCTCTCATAACAACTCCGCTTAATCTATGTAATCCCTGGTCGCCTCGGTATTGGTTACCTCACGTTACGAAGTCTTGACCTTTACAGTATGAAATGTCTGTCTTGGACTTATTTAGGTCGTCGCTAATTGGCCGTCTGATCGCCAGCCGTCATCTGACGTTGTCCACGAGTTTTCCGCCACAACGTCATTAAGTTTCTGATATAATGTCTTGTGTCTGAGCTGTAACACACAGGGCGACTTCCGGAAATCCAGGTCTTAAACAGAGCTGGACATCCGGGACACCATACCAGTTCCATATATATGATATTATTATTGTCTGGGGTAGGTCTTTGTCGGTGATTACCGTGTCACGTTTACTGGATATATACGTCAATCAGCCATCGACCCATCACTATTCGGGGAGCTATACGTTACAGATGGTCTCTCATACCGGCAAATGTTTTAGTCTTCCAAACAGGAATCAAATAAGATACATTTTGTCTCTGATAGTGCACAGAATGCCCACGTGATTCTAATGATGTATATATGACTTCATACGTAATGTGAAAATTTCAAATTTATATTGATGATCGAAATATCAATTGAATAATTGTCTTTACCCCAATTTCGCGAGCAAATAGGAATTATTTTGCTCGGATTTTCATTCTTCAATAAGATCCCACATAAAACACGTGCAAGTTTATCTATCATGTTTTGCTTCAAAAAGAAATAGATTGAACTTTCTACATCAAATTATGCGAGTTGAAAATGAAGATTACGTGTAAATTCGAAAGGACCCACGTCAAGTTTTAATCTGCCATCAGTAGACTGCTAACAATGCCGGAAGTAGCCGACACTGATGACACCTAGTGACGGTTTCCCAGTTTGATAGTGGGAGAAAACTGTTGATGGATGTCAGTTTCTCATCACGTGGAGCGATCTGTGAAGCCAAACTTTTTGTCAGATAAGGGAAAATCACAGCACTCGTAATTAGCTTTAATTTCTGCGATGTTGTGTCTTTTTTTTCTGCTGACATCTATCAACGTCAAAGTAGAAACTATGGAAACGCCGACGGAGATGTCGAGCTCTCCTGTTCGTGTAGCAATTGGACAAGTTGAACCTTTTTCTATATATGGCAATTTGTTCTGTTGTCGCTGCCTTTGAAACCATCGTCATCGGTTCACCGGATGTAGCTACGCACGAAGCAATAGCACAACCACGATATGACAGCATTACTGTTTTCCAGTAATCTTAACGACTCGGTGTGCGTACATGTAAATGGCGTAATACGGTCCGCACGATAGACGGCCTTCAACGCACGATGAAAGTGAGAGGCATATAGATTCGTGCGAACTTTGTACAGTGATTACATTGTCTTTTAATTACATTTTTACATGGCTAGTTTTACGTTAAGTGTGTCATGATTTATGTCTTATGTGTTTTTTCGAAAATCAGATGACTTATGTTGCGTTCAAAGACGTGGGTGAGGTGTTTGGACTGTCATCGTGCGTGTTCGTATGTTTCCGTCCTGCATGTAGATCCTCGCGCTAATCGATATGTTTTGCCGTATATATGTGCGTAGTGGCGTGGAATTCAGATTGTACGAAACTAAGTTATATTTTCAAATTTATCATATCACTTGTATTTGTACCTACCAGTCAGCTACGGAAGGTTCAAGCAATTGGATGCTGATAATCTGGCTCATAGTAATCCGGTCTTACACCGATCTTTGTCGTGTTGTCCTAGTTCCAATTTACACTTCTTTAGAAGGTATCATTTCAGACGCGAGCACGTGCGGGTTTACGGTGCGTGACAATTCTTATCTAGGTAGATCAAGATCAAGACGGCTTCTTAAAAGACATGAGAATCCTTCTAATTAACTAAACATGAATGTCGGAGCTTTGTTTTTGAAAGATGAGCATGTTTGACTGAAATCTTGTAACATGTACGTTCTGATTAGTCGCCATGTCTGGAGATGGGTCTTTGGTAATACACAGGTAAAAATTGATTAATACCTCACCTGAAACCAGTCCTTACCCTAATGACAAAAGACATTCAATCGTCTGACGGGAGTCAATATTACATATATCCGTATATTTCAACAATTGTAAAATTCTACTATTTCAAATAATAATTTGGTCTAATTCTGTTTTGTCTTTGTGATATCACTTCGTTACTTATGAAATCAGGCCACTATATCATTGTGCCGATTTGAGTTCTTGTAGGTAGGTATGTAGTTTGACCCATGTAGGTATGTAGTTTAACCTATGTAGGTAAGTAGTTTAACCTATGTAGGTATGTAGTTTAACCTATGTAGGTATGTAGTTTAACCTATGTAGGTATGTAGTTTAACCTATGTAGGTATGTAGTTTAACCTATGTAGGTAAGTAGTTTAACCTATGTAGGTATGTAGTTTAACCTATGTAGGTATGTAGTTTAACCTAGGTAGGTATGTAGTTTAACCTATGTAGGTATGTAGTTTGACATATGTAGGTAAGTAGTTTAACCTATGTAAGTATGTAGTTTGACCTATGTAGGAATGTAGTTTAACCTAGGTAGATATGTAGCTTAACCTAGGTAGGTATGTAGTTTGACCTATGTAAGTATGCAGTTTAACCTAGGTAGGTATGTAGTTTAAACTAGGTAGGTATGTAGTTTGACCTATGTACGTATGCAGTTTAACCTAGGTACGTATGCAGTTTAAACTAGGTAGGTATGTAGTTGTACATAGGTACGTATGTAGTTCAACCTAGGTAGTTTAACCATTGCTAGTTTTACTTACGATTGCATAAATAACTAACATTACACTAACATTAGATCTCGTACCTTTTAGTTTGTTGATGGTATAAAACGTTGTTTTGGCCATTATTACCGCATGATCTACAAATGAATCCGTGTGTTCTGAATGAACCCATGAGGGATTATTAAGTGCAATTCGAATTAACAGGATCATGAGAATACATGTGTAGGTCTTCGCAGTGGTCCTAATGGAGATGGCCCCTACGCCCCTTTTCCCCTTGCCCTCATTTGCAGCACATCTAAATCGTTACTACGGTCTCAGAAGACATGCGCGTCGTTACCAATTAGTTCCCCCTGTTCGGTTCCCCTGGTAGGCGTTGTAGGGAATGCACGAACATTACACGTCCGAGAACGAATCTAAAAATTTAGATTTGTACTTTTGATTAGAAGTTCATGAAAATAAGGGTGAGGGCACTCATTTAGATTCCGCGTGCATTTCCCAAGGGCGGATGGTATAACTGTAAATAATCATGACATTGAAAAAATTAAAGGTCAAAAGGTTAAAACGGCTGTTGTGTACCCGCAAAATATTGAGTACAATATAATGATTATTTTGATTTTTGCTAATTTCTAGTTAAAATTATTGTCAGCATTCACTTATTTCTCAAGCAATTAAAGCAGAGAGAAAAAAACTGTGGGTAAAATGTTCTAAATAAACTCGCTAAGACAGTTAATCTGATTAAGACTGATGCCATAATTAAAGAAAAGTGCTTGGACTTCTTTTTGGTTTATCGCCTGATTTTACTGTCTTCGTCATCAGTGACAGCATCAAATTAATATGATTACACTTATAATGCGAGATATCTTCCAACTTAATATAGTGATTTAAAAAGTCGCATGTAAACGATAAAAGTCTCTTAAATTGTGATACAAAATACTGATTTATTTTATTAGAAATTTTGCAATCGTAAATCGAATTGGGGTCACATTATGATTACATTAAGAAAAGTATATAATGAGGCAAAAATGGTATAAAGCTAGTTTATTAATAATCCGAATTAAATGGCCAAAATAAATTCAAAGTAAAATCAAAATCATTTCCATGGAATATATATTCAGCCACTATAGTGCCTTCTTCAGTCCAAAATAACACTAACACAACGTGTTCGTCTACATGTCTACATTAAGAAAATTACGATACCCTTTGTATTTTGTGATACGGAAACATATTAACTATAAAGAGATGCAGTAAGCTAATAATTTTGGAAAAAATATATTAAATAATATTACATAAATTCTGGATAAGTAAAAGTGTAATAACGAATTGGTACACCCGCATTAATTGTTAATCGACGATATACATAAGAAAAACGCAAGCATTATTTATCGCTTTTTTCGGTCGGAACAGGCCATTGCTAAAACGAACGCTTACAGAATAAATGTATTCTGAATTCAAAGTCACCTACCCGTATTTCTACACAAAGGGAATGAAATGGATATGAAGAAATATAAATTAATTTACTCATTCATGTATGACGACTTCTTTGTTCATTTTTATTATTTTTATCTATAAAGACAAACTAAACATTGATGACCGTAAGCATTTCAACTGGTGTCAAACCTTAATTTAAAGTACAGGTTGCATGTACTATGTAGTTTTAATGACTTCAGATAATATTAGAAGTTCCGAGCGGAAACTCCCATTTAACGGGTTTATTTGTATTTGCTCTCACATAATAAACAGTGCTTCAGCATCCCACCATGTCTGTCTCGGAAAATGAAATTTCGGGGAGGTGAAGTGATGGAGCTAGTATTAAAATAACACAAGGGACTAAACTATCAAACATGGACACGGTTAAAATGCGATACACGAGCATAGCTTGATATTGGTCTGATTGAAATTCCACTCGTACTTCGGCACGCTCTTCCCTTGCAAACAAGTTGTAAACCAATTAGTATTTGATCTCTATCAGTTGGACGCTTACTTACCAGGGTGTTAATATCATCACATAGAAGCGTTTTTATGACGTCAATGCATCTTGTTTCACATTGAAGTCATTTTCACCTCCCGTGTTATATACATTAGGCGGGTTTTTATATCAGATTATCTCTCCTCTCGTTTTTCACGTCTAATAATGTTGCACGAACACAATCTCATGCAACACCGATCTCTACACCGATTGACTACTCGTTCCCTTAATATGCAACCTAACAAAAGCGCATCATTTTGTCAAAATAATCAAAATCCAATAGGACAGATTTTGCTACTTTTATTTCAATGGTATTCAGAAAGTTAAAGATGCTCCACCGCCAACAGAGCATAAATGACACTCATGATTTGAACAGTAATTAGTGTTTAATTGTGTGAATATGTCTAATTAACACACACAAAAACCCTAAAATAACGCATTTTGGCTTTGGTGCATGCGCAATTATTACTTCATTCCGTATAGGACATAGTGCCATGGAATTTTTTCGGGATGCAATTAATTATTTTTAATATTTTTATCTTGACGTAAAATTAGAAGCTCAATCATTTCAATGGTGGTAATTGTGTAAAAGTAAGTAACTTTTGTAACTGAAAAAAATTACTCAGTCGTCTGCTGCTGGTTTTGATAGAGGAAAAATACCATTTGTCAGCGGCGGAGTATCTTAAACAGTTATATTGGTATGTACATTGATGAGACCGGCGATACTGATAAGAAATCAAATATCTTGAATAAAAGGACTTGTAAAACGCTTATTATGGCTCAATTCTGACTTTTGGCACGCAAAATGTAGGTTACAGGTCAATTTTGCGTACACGAGATACGCTAATTAATTCCCTCGTCCAGGTAGCTCTGACACCTGTGGTTTTGTCCTAGTTAATGTCGATACTCCGGTCCTGTTTCCGGTCACGGCCATAACAAGAATCAAATAGCATTTATCCTAGCGGCCATAACTGTCCGTGGTTCCTAATGAGAAGTTGTATGTAAGGTAAGGACATAATGATGGAAACCCTGTGGTTTCATCGAGACATGTTTGTCACAAAATACTTAATAACAAATCAAATATTTTAGATATACCGTTACCATGGTAACTAACAAGGGGATCAATATGGCGGTTCAAAGGGAGGACAACGCGACAATATTTGATGACAGGACGTGATACTCGATATCTGACGTCAATAAACAGCCTACTTGATATATGATGGCGATGTTTCTGTTTTATGATGTCGAATCAACACGCGACATTTATGTTGGTGCTTTTGAACTCGGGGCCATCGAGATAAACACTGATTACATTTAAAGTTAAAAAAAATCTGCATTGTGATGGACTTTACTAATCAAGAACATGGATGCGATATCAAAAATGTTCCATATTGTGGTTCCAATTGTTTGTATGAATCGTTCAGAACATAAAGAACGTAAATATTTGTGGAATAAGACAAAAACATCAGAAAATGAATTTCGCTTGCATCACCAGGTGCTGAGGCAACCAAAGTCACCGGACACATTTACAGGTTTCGTACAAGACTGCCTACATTTCTCCTACTATTTAGAAACCTATACATCAGAAACAAACCACCTACCATTCGTTAATTCAAAGTACTAAATTCTTAAGAAAATCACCATGTTTGTAGTACAATATGTGTGATAGAAGTATGTAAATCGGATCTAATAACACCCTTTTTCACCAGCGTTTCACCTAAAAGGCCATTTTGGTGTCGCAACAACGGTGGCAGGCCCCGCTTTCTGTTGTGTCAATTGACAACGAAGCGCCATAATAAAGAAGCGCTTTTGTAAAGTGACAGCTTTCAATTTATTCCAAGGTAATTTGGTCGTATTAAAACGTGTGCAGCGGAAATAATTTGATAATGGCCGTGTTCTGTTTGTGGTATGCGTATGGGAACGGGGTGACACAATCAGCAAGAGGTTGGGAATAGTATGTGACATTAGAAATACAAATAACGAAAAGTAAGAGTTGAATTATAGTTGTTTCTGACAGTAACGTTGTATTACAGCTGCTAGGATACTTATTAAAGTACGGCCCTTGCTATGAGGTGTTATGCTTTGTGATTTGGTAGGCTGTGGTATAACTTTGTCTCCTTGTGATATTTATGATAATCTAAATGGTTTGGTTTGGTTTTATTAGAGGAAAAAACCGTTCTATTAACACTTACAGCTATGGTCACTTAAGACCCATTCTCGATATTCCAGGGATTCCGATCACTTACGATCTCTTCACCCTGGACTATTTCATAGTGAAATTGAAGGCAGCTCAGCGGAAAACCAATCACAGGCTAGCAAAGATTTCCTTTGAAGACTACAGAGAGAGCGACGCCTAACATCAAAGCCACACAGTCAACCACAGTGTACCATTATACGGTTCTTTTGATGTATATCAAATTACTAAATTACCTGTTCTAAGTCTGTTGCCTCCAATTTTACTATGAGATAGTCCAGGGGTGTAGAGATCGTAAGTGATCGGAACACATGGAATATCGAGGATGCTTAAGATCTACCTCCTATGCGTGCAACGTGTTGAGGTATGTGAAGATCTGCATGTTTTGGGAGGCTGTGGTATATTGATACCTTTCCACTAAAGCATGCCGCCGAAGACACTGAATTACACACCGCGCCCGGTCACATTATACTGGCAACGTGCACAGCAGTCTTCCATTCCTTGCTAGGGGACAGAACCAAGAGCCTTCCCCACTTGGGCAAGCGCTCAACTGATGGTCAAAAAGTGAGGCGGTGTCAAGACAGCCTTTAAGAAGAAAGTCGTTAGGGAAAAAAAAGAGAAAATATAATGTCTTAAATTTAGTCGCCTTCTGTGATATCATGCAAAGGGGCAGCAGGTATAATTTTAAGTAACTGCAGGGCCAAAATAATGACATTAAAGTGCCTTTTCACTGAATCTTCTACCATTTTCATTTATCATGACACCTTATTTTTGATCATATTTGATTTTATGTGCTATTACATATTATGTCCCTGTACTGTCAGGATTACTTCAGTGACCATGAGAACAATGTCATTGGATGGTTATGAATAAAGATAACGACGAGTACATTTGACAGTTTCGTCCTTCTTTTGCTTGCAACTAAGACTGCACTGCAGGTAGGGTCTTATAATTCCATCTGCTGTCCCTATTGCATGATATCGTAAAAGGTGACTAAACTTGAAATATTATTTTTCCTGTTCTTCCTAAATGTCTTTCTTCTTCCTCACATCTCCAATGATACCGCCTCACGTGTGGTCATCAATTGAGCGCTCGGCCTTGTGAGGAAGGCTCTGAGTTATGTCACTTGACAGAGATGTTTATGCTCCTGCTTAGGGCTTATAGAGAGTGGAACGAGTGATTTAACCATTGTCAGAGTAATGACGAAAACGTGACTGGTATTTGTTGGGTGTCTCTGGCAGAATGCTTCAATGACATAGTACTATGAAAGTTTTACGATTACAAGAGTCACAACACGAACCTACAGCAGTCTCTAAAGCATCTACATAGCTGTTAATAGGACGTTAATCTAATCAGCCAACCAAACAAATTATACCAAGCACAGGTAGAATTGTGCCTGCTGACCATATTGCATGGGGCAAAAGGCGACTAAATTCAGGATATTATTTTTCCTTTCTTCCTAACGTCTCTCTTGACACCACTTTTGTTGAGCGTTCACCCCTGCGAAGAAGACTCTGTCCCTGACCGAGACATACCATAGTAAAGCGGTAGTTTATGCTCCTGCTTGGAGCTCAGCATTAAGGGAGTGGGACGACTGACTGGTTGGTTCATTGTCAGTATAATGTGCCCGGGCGGGATGCTTCAGTGATATAGCTTGTTTGCTTGTTTGATTTAATAACGTCCTATTTAGTATTAACAGCTAGGGTCATGTAAGGACGGCCTCCCATGTATACAGTGTGTAGTGTGTATGGAGTGGAAGGTGCGTGTTTTGGGAGACTGCGGTATGTTCGTATTTTGTCTTCTTGTAAAGTGGAACGTTTGGCCTGTGTATAGTGCTATATCACTGAAGAATGCCGCCGAAGACAACCAGCAACACACCCCGCCCGGTCACATTATACTGAGAACGGGCCAACCAGTCGTCCCACTCCCTGTTTGCTGAGCGCTAAGCAGGAGCAGAAGAAACTACCATTTTTTAGACTTGGTGTGTCCCGACCAGGTAAAAGAACCCAGAGCCTTCCTCACAGGGGCGAACGCTCAACTCAAGGCCAAAAGTGAGGCGGTGGCAAGGGAGGCATTCGGAAACCTAAAGTCAGTTAGGAAGAAGTGAAAAGATAAGATCCTAAATTTAGTCGCATTTTACGATCATGCAATAGGGGCAGCAGGTACAATACTAACGCCCTACCTGCAGGGCCACAGTGATATAGCACAATAAAAGGGCAAGAGCTTCACTATACAAGAAGACACAACACGAATAGACAGCAGTCTCCCAAAACACCACGCAACACATCGTATATACGGGAGACTGTCTTTACATGGTCCTGGTTGTTAATAGGAATTTAATCAACCAAACAAACAAAAGTATATAATTAATTTGCGGTGATGAAACAAATAATGCATTTCATCTTCCGGCCGTTTCTTACAGGCACATCCAAATGACTACACTAAGGTGCAAGCCAAACTGTCAGTCCGTGACAGAAAAAAAAATTGAACTTATTTGTAAAAATGTACTTTTGATATTCGACCCGGAGATGACAATCAGACAGCTATAAAACTTTTCTCTATATTTACTTTTTCCCAATTAAAATATTTTCTGCACTCTAGATAATTCGGATAATTTCAATTGTATGGGTTTCCAGATGCTTAACAGCATACAAATATGTACAGAACATGACGCGATAACGGAGTGTACAAACGAATTTCTATCTATCAGATCTAGAAATATCAATCCAAACACCTCGATATCCATCCACAGCAAAGAATTATTCACGATTTTTGTTGTTTTTCATCGTCTTATACCGGCTTGGAATCTATTGGCCGATTTCTGCGTGTCACTTGTCGCGTGAAGAATGTCGTTTGTTTGGAACTGGATGTTCGTTTTCATGTCTGTTTCAATCAGCTGTACCGCCGAAGTGTAGGTCTAAAGAGTTCCACTATTTACTACTAATGGTGATCATCACGAATTGGTCATCCTCCAATGATGACAAGTGGAAATGTCAGAATCAGCTCCAGAACTGACCCGGGTCACCAACCCTCGAGTGACCAACAGTCCCTGACCACTGGACTTCAGTCAAGTCTGGTTTTATCATTCTGTTTTGTTTAAAGGATCACTTCTTCGTCAGAACAGTTTGAAATTCTTGAAGTAACATGAATTACCGAAAGAAATACAAGAAAAGAAGGTAGTGAAAAAAAATGTTAATTGTCCGTACTTGCGAAAAAAAGAATAACAAATAGTAGTAAGTAAGGGCAAATGGAATAAACTAGTGGTAGAGTACTTTGACAGACGATGTTTTTGGATTGATTAAACGGTTGATAGCATAAAGCTTCGTCTCTCTGAGCATGACGTGTTAGAAATCCAGCTGTGAGTCAGTCAAAATTGATCGAAGAGTACGGTCTTCAATTATACGAATTGATGTATTTACAAAACTATTGTCCCTAAAAGATCTAGGATCAGTTGGTGTTAGAATGCGTGGTAGTAGCTGGTAGCTAACCCATCAAACACAGCGTATGGTACCGGTCACAAGTTAACTACATCATTCACAACTTTACTACGACTGGTAGCTAACCCATCAAACACAGCATATGGTACCGGTCACAAGTTAACTACATCATTCACAACTTTACTACGACTGGTAGCTAACCCATCAAACACAGCGTATGGTACCGGTCACAAGTTGACTACATCATTCACAACTTTACTACGACACTGCCATTTGTTAAGTGAACATAATCTATGACAAAGACTAAAATTAAAACCAAGATCGAATGTCCAATATGAGTAATATTTCTTCCGTACTAACACGACCATCACGTGTTTTTGTACTGTCGTTTTCCCGGGGGTAACGGTTCATCTGTCACATGATCTTGAGTAGCGGGGCGACGCACCGTTACGCACCTTATAAATGGTTCCATGCTTGCATGGTATGGTTCGGGATATTCTCGTTTGTCATTGGACAAGCATAACGTCTATTTGACACGAGGGCCGACAAATGGTGCTCTTATCTGTAAGGATGAATAGCAATATACAAAGCTATGTATTTCTGACACGATCAGTGGATTGGTATGGCATACTTAACGTAATCATCGTTTTTAGCGACATTTTAAAGATGCCTTGGTGTCCATGTTCTGAAGTAAGACCTTCCAATCCCCAATGCTGTCTAAAATGTGAAGTACATGTACACGTACTTTACTACATATTCGTCTGCTAAGGACAATTCTGTTAGAATCATTATCTTCATTTGACGAGGAAATTAATTACATTCACATGTATGGTATGATTTGAACTTCAATTTGATCTTAATTTAATTATATTTTCTCCAAATAACACGACATCGTTTTGTGTTAAGCAAATGTCAAGTCATCGTGTTAAGTTCCTTTGAATATTCTTGAACACGAAACAATGCTCTAGAGTATCAGAAAATGACCCAAGAAACGACATTAAACATTTGGCGGAATCATTCACCAAAATTCTCCATTTTCAATTGGTCTATAGTGTTGGCTATTTCTTCATGAAATAAACTTTCGAATGATGTTGATTTTGACGCAGCCATCACTCACTGAACCTGATCATTGTCATGGCAACAAAAACTGCTGCAACTCCTGCTGACAAACGTGGGACTGCCTATCATTAGTGAATTCTCGTCATCGAGATGGTTGTGACAGCCTAATGATTTCTTGTT
Source organism: Argopecten irradians (assembly GCF_041381155.1). Taxonomy (NCBI): domain Eukaryota; kingdom Metazoa; phylum Mollusca; class Bivalvia; order Pectinida; family Pectinidae; genus Argopecten; species Argopecten irradians. Next base: position 38,263,601 of record NC_091136.1, read on the forward strand.
CTCCTAGACGACATGACAGCACTTCTTACGCCTAAATGTGATGAATACATCAAACAAAACTAGAGTAAAGCACGAAACAGACCCAGATTGTCTTGGTGACAAGTTGATGAGTGGGCACTGCCTGTTCAGAGAAGAAGACTAGAGCGGCCTGACCTTTGACATTCGATACCTTTGACTTTCTCCGTGTGATACGAATCTTCCCGATATCACTTCGGTAAATGTCGTACGATTTCGTTACACTTTTGTTTGCTAATGTCAATATAGTGCTGGTTGAATACGACAAAATCGCTTAACCTAATCTGAACGTTCATCTTTCTTGAATGAAAACAACGACGGAAAAAGAATTGAAATGACACGTTTACTGTATATAATAGCGTGTTCCAAACTGATTATTCACGTCTCCTGATTCCGGTAATAAAATATTTTAAACATTTGTTTATGCTTAGGTTTCATGATTTCATATCCAATCCGTGTACATAGATATAGATCAATGAAAAGTGATAGTGCATGGCAACTATTCTTGTTTTCCCTTTTCTAATTCCTCAAAATTACAGCTAGTTATTATTACACCACCTTGAATGTTTACTTTGTTTGCCCCTCTTTAAACCAAATTTGGAAAATAACTGTTCCAGTGTCCATTTTGTTTGGATTTTCCTTTGGTGGTAAGATTTGATTGAACTCGTGAATCATTGCGAATATTTAGAGATTTGAATTGTGACGCTCTATTTGTTATCCTTTTAATGTAATCGTCATTAAAAATTATTTTTCCCCATTTTGAACTTGAATATGTGTATATATACCACCACTGAAAATGTAAAATGACGTTAATTTAAAGACTGTCATATTTATTTACGAAGTGAAAGATTATGATAGTATAAGAGACAGATCTTATGGTCAGTTAGTTTCCTTGAAATAGGACTGGCGATATAGAACTTGTTTGACTTTTCCATTCGTCTTTCAATTTGATATCAAATAAAATGTTCAAATAATTAATAATTCTTTGCTTTAATTCCATGTTGCTAACAATGTTGGTATATTTTAAAATCGGATGTTCGGCGTATTGGTCGTGAATGACCTATAGCTATGTTAGGGAAACTACTATCCACCAGATGACCAGAGGGTCTATCACAAGGCTGTCACAGTGAAATATGGAGCCTTGTAAAACTAATCATGGTGGAAATGGCAATGTTTCTTCAATCCAGTCGTCTTGGGATCAACAATGTTCAAAATTTAATTAGAAATGTAAATGACCATGTTTCTTATCAAGGTTGATGGTCAGTGAGAGACCGAGTCGCTAATTGGCCGAATGGCGGTCTTTTGTACATGGCTGACCAGTCATCGCCTGCCGGACCATGTCCGCTGGTAATGATATGATAATGTAGAGGTGTTGGATAAACATCACATTTAAAACAGATTTCGTATGACACATCGCTCAAAACAGTTTATACCGTTGAGATTAAAGAAAAATTACCATTTGAAATAGACCCACGTTCCGATAACTTCAGCGCCATCGAAAGTCAGATAGCTATCGGGTGATTTAGAAAATATTTCAAAGTGATTTTTGCGGGCGTGTTGACCATTGCTGGACATTGATGATGAATGAGTGACCACTGACTAGCGATCAGTCAGGGTTTATTACCAGGTCACTACTCTGACCATGGTCAGATGTCCGAGCTACATAGGAAATGATTAATGGCTTATCCTGCGTTTGGACGCTGCACTTGCTCCATTCGATTTCAGTTTTAGTTAAACTTGATGTTGTTTGCTTTACAGTTATGGTCATTTTAGGATATGTCAGTTTTGGTGGTGAGAGGAAAGCTGGAGCTCCAAGAGAAGAAAAGCTTCTGCTTATTGTTACAATTTCAACTTACCACATACTGTTACAAAAATAGCCACATGCTTCGTACTCATGAGTTTGGTAAATATATATATGGTAACAAATACATGCATTACTAACCCATTTCTTTAATTACAAAACGCTATGTTCTCCCTAATTTGCTATCTCTGCTTCCCCGGGAATGACTTCCATATGTAAGTAAAGAACCTGTAATTTCATTCAAAACGGAACAATCTATCATGTTTTAGTCTGTCATAACGTGGAAGGAAAGTCCTATATATTGTTTAAATATTTATTATCATTAAAGGAGGGCAGTAGTAACTGTTAGTTAAGATCTTTGGTTAAGTTAATAGCTTGCACCTCCGTAATGTTTGATGGCGCTTTGTGCCTTTCTACGATAGGCTATTTCCAAAGTACATTGTTATCGCAAAAACAGAGATTGTACATTAAATAAGCTCTGTTTATGTTCACGGTCACATCTACAGTCAGTTAAGAAGCTTACAGCTCAAAAACTCGTTACAAATGAACGATAGTAGTACTCGGCAAATTCCGTAGAGAATACGTCATGGTACCAATGAAACGCTTCGGAGATTTCCGACACGTTTTAGAGATCAACTTTACGAAGTTAATTCGGTGTTTTGTTTCAGATGCAGCGATTGTAGCATGGCTCGTACAAATTACCCAATGTTAGGTGAATGAATACCGACCTTCAAGTTTACGAATGGGTGTTTAAGCATTTTAACAATTAAGTCTGGATCATTGAAAATTTTCTCAAGTCCCTGTAATATAGTAATTTCATTGTTGAATATCAGAAACATTGACACAATATAGCTAGACATAACGAATCACAACATCAGATGAAAAGAGATATGAACAGCAGACCGATATATAGTCGTGAAGGGTTTTCCATTACTTTCAGTGTTTGCTCAAGACGAAATGGAATAGGAGCAGTTAAAATCATCATCCAGATTGTCATGGCATTTGTTTGGGTTTAAAATATTACTCGTCGTTTTCTCTTGGTCATGGTAAATCTCGCGAGAAGTGGCGTGACCTGTTACGATGTGTCACGACCAACTCCCAATTACTCTAATTGCCACGTGTGCTACACCTGACAGTATTTAATGAACACATGACGTATTTCTTCTCATTTTTTTCTTTTCCTGTTTTTATGGCATTCGGGGTTGTTAGAAATTTAGATTTAATGACCTAAGTCAGAAGTTAGCGTTGAAAGAACAACAAACATTCCGTGGGTGTTCCTGAACACTTTCCCTTTTCGTCAGTACTACTTCATGAAAAATAAGCAAAAGAAACTGGCATGTATAATTTGACCTTTGACGAGAAAAGGTCACAATTCAACGCCAAGTAATGATGTCATATTCCTCGTTTGAAGGCACCAAGTATTTGGTGCTCAAAAATCGCGATCGAGTATGTGAATACCATTTTATTACTCTCATCGGGATTTATTTACGTTTGGCCTGTCCAAATGCGTCTGTTGTTCTTAAAATGTAATGATTAATGATATTATAATTATATATTACTTGTCAGTATTACATATGATAAAGAACAATAACATTTCACCATGCCATTAAGAAAATTAAAATCAAACTGTTTCATTTGAATAACAAGAGGCCCATGGGCCTTAACGGTCACCTGAGTTAGAATATATAATGAAACAAATAATGAAACAAATTAAAGACATATAAACACTATATGCTGGGCCTTGAAGTTGGTCAGTGATTTATAAATTTGACTTTTTAGACTATGAAGAGTATTTGCTTCCATCAAACCTGTGAACTTCAAGGTATTTTTTGAAATTTTAATCAATTTGACCCTGTTTGGTCCTGCCCCTCTGGTCCCCAAGGGGGTCATCGTGGGCGGATATGGATGTTAAAATGCTATATCTTAGGGTTATAATTCTGATCAAGTTTGACTAATTTCCTACGAAAATTGGGCAAATAATGTTCACAAATATGTTTTTCCTATATAAACTATAGTAAACTTGAGCCCTCCCCAGGGGGTAACGTGAGACCCCAAGGTCATATAATTCACAATTTTATAAAACACCTGAAGACCTTTCCATCCATAATTATTTGATTCTACTATATCCACAATTTTAGAAGATTTTTGAAGTTTTAGCCTATTTGACCCTTTTTTAGTCCCGTCCCTCTGCCCCCAGGGGGTCGGCCAGGACCAATGTGGATATGATATTCAAATGCTATCTCAGGCTAATAATTCTAACCAAGTTTGACTCATTTCCTATGAAAATTGAGCAAAATATGCTCATTAATGTGTTTTTCCTATATAAACTATAGTAAACTTGACCCCCTCCCCAAGGGGAAACAGGAGACCCCAGGGTCATATAATTTACAATTTTTATAAAGAAACTTTAAGACCTTTTCATCTATAAAGTGTATTTGATTATACCATTTCCAGACTTTTAAAAGAATATTTTTGAAGTTTTAGCCTATTTGACCCTTTTTTAGTCCCGCCCCTCTGCCCCCAGGGGGTCGGCCAGGACCAATGTGGATATGATATTAAAATGCTATCTCAGGCTAATAATTCTAACCAAGTTTGACTCATTTCCTATGAAAATTGAGCAAAATATGCTCATTAATGTGTTTTTCCTATATAAACTATAGTAAACTTGACCCCTCCCCAAGGGGAAACAGGAGACCCCAGGGTCATATAATTTACAATTTTTATAAAGAAACTTTAAGACCTTTTCATCTATAAAGTGTATTTGATTATACCATTTCCAGACTTTTAAACGAATATTTTTGAAGTTTTAGCCCATTTGACCCTTTTTTAGCCCCGCCCCTCTGCCCCCAGGGGGTCGGCCAGAACCAATGTGGATATAATATTAAAATGCTATCTCAGGCTAATAATTCTAACCAAGTTTGACTCGTTTCCAATGAAAATTGAGCAAAAAATGCTCATAAATGTGTTTTCCCTATATAAACTATAGTAAACTTGACCCCCTCCCCAGGAGGAAACGTGAGACCCCAGGGTCATATAATTCACAATTTTTGTAAAGGACCTTAAGACCATTCTATTTATGAAAAGTATTTGATTCTACCATTTCCAGAATTTCAGAAGAAGATTTTTGAAGTTTTAGCCTATTTGACCCCTTTTGACCCCGCCCCTAAGGCCCCTGGGGGTCAGTCATAGAAAATTTGTTAATAGGATTAAATGGCCATCTCATACTGATAATTCTGACAACATTTGACTCATTTCCTATTACAAATGACCAAATAATGCGCAAAAATGTGTTTTCTCAATATAAAGTATAGTAAACTTAACCCCCTCCCCAGGGGGAAACTAGAGACCCCAGGGTCATATAATTCACAATTTTTGTAAAGGACCTTAAGACCTTTCTATCTATGAAGAGTATTTGATTCTACCACATCTGTGAGTAGAGAAGAAGATTTTTGAAATTTTACTCAATTTTACCCCTTTTGGCCCCTCCCACAGCCCCCTGGGGGGTGGGGACCATATAATTCACAATTTTGATTGGCCTTATGCCTTAGAAGGTTTGTGCAAAATTTCATTGAAATTGCTTCAGCAGTTTTGGAGAAGAAGTCGAAAAAGTAAATTGTTTACGGACATACGACGGACGACGCACGACACACGACGCACGACGCACGACTCACGACGCACGACGACGGACAAAAGGCGATTAGAATAGGTCACTTGAGACTTCGTCTCAGGTGACCTAAAAATCTCGTTAGACTTTGTTTGATAAATTAACGTCCTAATAACAGCCAGGGTCATGTAAGGAAGACCTCTCATGAATAACGTCCTAATAACAGCCACGGTCATGTAAGGACGGCCTCTCATGTATAACGCCCTAATAACAGCCAGGGTCATGTAAGGACGGCCTCTCATGTATAACGTCCTAATAACAGTCAGAGTTATATAAGGACGGCCTCTAATGTATAACCACAGGTGTTCGTTTCTAATATAAGTATAAGTATAATACTGGGTCAAGGTCTATAACTCGGCCGGCCATATAACACTACCCAATTTCAGAAAAAAGTATGATTATTATCCAACCGTATAGGATATAATAATAGAAATACTCTCAATCGACAGCCAGATAATTTATCTTTAATTTGGTATATGACACAATATATATCATGCCGTATAAATGTCACTAGGTATCCAGAAACATCGGAAAACAGCCAGATTTCAACTGGTCGGACACTGTGGTGTCCTCCAATAAACACGCTAGGGCTCTAATGGGTAGTTCAAAAACCACTGCATGTCAACACTTCAGCTTCATAGGAATTAAAGTTTGGTAAAAAACAAACTTACCGGTATGTTAGTGTTTATCTATGTACCATCCATTTGCGCAATACAGCCTTTTGAAATTTCCGATTGAAAAAATGTGTGTCTCTAGCCGTCATGTTGATATGTGTGTAGTACATTTGTTTTCTCGGCGTTGATTGGTCAATTAATTTTCGAGAGCCAATCAACGCCGACAAAACAAATCTATTGCACACATACTTACATGGCGGCTAGAGACATAATTTTTTTCAATCGGAAATTTCAAAGGGCTACGTTAGGCAAATGGATGGTATTTATCCAGGGATTTACTAACCGGTAAGTTTGTTTTCTACCAAACTTTCATTCTTATGACGCTGAAGTGTTGACATGCAGTGGTTTTTGAGCTACCCATTAGAGCCCTGGCGTGTTCATCGGAGGACACCACAGTGTCCGACCAGTTGAAATCTGGCTGTTTTCCGATGTTTTTGGATACCTAGTGACATTTATACGGCATGATATATATTGTATCATATACCAAAATAAAGATAAATTATCTGGCTGTCGATTGAGAGTATTCCTATTATTATATCCTATACGGTTGGTTAATAATCATACTTTTTCTGAAATTGGGTAGTGTTATATGGCCGGCCGAGTTATAGACCTTGACCCAGTATTATACATATACTTATATTAGAAACGAACACCTGTGGTATAACGTCCTAATAACAGCCAGGGTCATGTAAGGACGGCCTCTCATGTATAGCGTCCTAATAACAGTCAGTTATGTAAGGACGGCCTCTAATGTATAACGTCCTAATAACAGCCAGGGTCATGTAAGGACGGCCTCTCATGTATAACGCCTAAATAACAGTCAGAGTTATGTAAGGACAGCCTCTCATGTATAACGCCCTAATAACAGCCAGGGACATGTAAGGACGGCCTCTAATGTATAACGTCCTAATAACAGTCAGAGCTATGTAAGGACGGCCTCTCATGTATAACGTCCTAATAACAGCCAGGGACATGTAAGGACGGCCTCTAATGTATAACGTCCTAATAACAGTCAGAGTTATGTAAGGAAGGCCTCTCATGTATAACGTCCTAATAACAGCCAGGGACATGTAAGGACGGCCTCTAATGTATAACGTCCTAATAACAGCCAGGGACATGTAAGGACGGCCTCTCATGTATAACGTCCTAATAACAGTCAGGGACATGTAAGGACGGCCTCTCATGTATAACGTCCTAATAACAGTCAGAGTTATGTAAGGACGGCCTCTCATGTATAACGTCCTAATAACAGTCAGAGTTATGTAAGGACGGCCTCTAATGTATAACGTCCTAATAACAGCCAGGCTATGTAAGGAAGACCTCTCATGTATAACGTCCTAATAACAGCCAGGGACATGTAAGGACAGCCTCTCATGTATAACGTCCTAATAACAGCCAGGGTCATGTAAGGACGGCCTCTCATGTATAACGTCCTAATAACAGTCAGAGTTATATAAGGACGGCCTCTAATGTATAACGTCCTAATAACAGCCAGGGTCATGTAAGGAAGACCTCTCATGTATAGCCCTAATAACAGCCAGGGTCATGTAAGGACGGCCTCCCATGTATAACGTCCTAATAACAGCCAGGGTCATGTAAGGAAGACCTCTCATGTATAGCCCTAATAACAGCCAGGGTCTTGTAAGGACGGCCTCTCATGTATAACGTCCTAATAACAGTCAGAGTTATATAAGGACGGCCTCTAATGTATAACGTCCTAATAACAGCCAGGGTCATGTAAGGACGGCCACTCGTGTGTAACGTCTTAATACAGCCAAGGACATGTAAGGAAGACCTCTCATGTATAACGTCCTTAAAACAGTCAGGGTCATGTAAGGACGGCCTCCCATGTATAACGTCCTAATAACAGCCAGGGTCATGTAAGGAAGACCTCTCATGTATAGCCCTAATAACAGCCAGGGTCATGTAAGGACGGCCTCTCATGTATAACGCCCTAATAACAGCCAGGGTCATGTAAGGACGGCCTCCCATGTATAACGTCATAATAACAGCCAGGGTCATGTAAGGACGGCCTCTCATGTATAACGTCCTAATAACAGCCAGACTATGTAAGGACAGCCTCTCATGTATAACGTCCTAATAACAGCCAGGGTCATGTAAGGACGGCCTCTCATGTATAACGTCCTAATAACAGCCAGGGTCATGTAAGGACGGCCTCTCATGTATAACGTCCTAATAACAGCCAGGGTCATGTAAGGAAGACCTCTCATGTATAACGCCCTAATAACAGCCAGGGTCATGTAAGGACGGCCTCTCATGTATAACGTCCTAATAACAGCCAGGGTCATGTAAGGACGGCCTCTCATGTATAACGTCCTAATAACAGCCAGGGTCATGTAAGGAAGGCCTCTCATGTATAACGCCCTAATAACAGCCAGGGTCATGTAAGGAAGACCTCTCATGTATAACGCCCTAATAACAGCCAGGGTCATGTAAGGACGGCCTCTCATGTATAACGTCCTAATAACAGCCAGGGTCATGTAAGGACGGCCTCTCATGTATAACGTCCTAATAACAGCCAGGGACATGTAAGGACGGCCTCTCATGTATAACGTCCTAATAACAGCCAGGGACATGTAAGGAGGGCTCTCATGTATAACGTCCTAATAACAGCCAGGGTCATGTAAGGACGGCCTCTCATGTATAACGTCCTATTAACAGCCAGGGTCATGTAAGGACAGCCTCTCATGTATAACGTCCTAATAACAGCCAGGGTCATGTAAGGACGGCCTCTCATGTATAACGTCCTAATAACAGCCAGGGTCATGTAAGGACGGCCTCTCATGTATAACGTCCTAATAACAGCCAGGGTCATGTAAGGAAGACCTCTCATGTATAACGTCCTAATAACAGCCAGGGTCATGTAAGGAAGACCTCTCATGTATAACGTCCTAAATAAGCTCTCTAACGTCCTAATAACAGCCAGGGTCATGTAAGGACAGCCTCTCATGTATAACGTCCTAATAACAGCCAGGGTCATGTAAGGACGGCCTCTCATGTATAACGTCCTAATAACAGCCAGGGTCATGTAAGGACGACCTCTCATGTATAACGTCCTAATAACAGTAAGAGTTGTGTAAGGACGACCTCTCATGTATAAAGTCCTAATAACAGCCAGGGACATGTAAGGACAGCCTTTCATGTATAACGCCCTAATAACAGCCAGGGTCATGTAAGGAAGACCTCTCATGTATAACGCCCTAATAACAGCCAGGGTCATGTAAGGAAGACCTCTCATGTATAACGCCCTAATAACAGCCAGGGTCATGTAAGGAAGACCTCTCATGTATAACGTCCTAATAACAGCCAGGGTCATGTAAGGAAGACCTCTCATGTATAACGCCCTAATAACAGCCAGGGTCATGTAAGGAAGACCTCTCATGTATAACGCCCTAATAACAGCCAGGGTCATGTAAGGAAGACCTCTCATGTATAACGCCCTAATAACAGCCAGGGACATGTAAGGAAGACCTCTCATGTATAACGCCCTAATAGCAGCCAGGGTCATGTAAGGAAGACCTCTCATGTATAATGTCCTAATAACAGCCAGGGTCATGTAAGGAAGACCTCCCATGTAGAACCACCTAATAACAGTCAGGGTCATGTAAGGAATACCTCTCATGTATAACGTCCTAATAGCAGCCAGGGTCATCTAAGGAAGACCTCTCATGTATAACGCCCTAATAATGGCCAGGGACATGTAAGGAAGACCTCGCCCGTTGTCAGTATAACGTGACCGGGTGGGGTGTGTTGCTTGGTGTCTTCGGCGGCATGCTCCAGTGATATAGCACTATAAAAAGGGCAAAAGTCCCACTATACAAGAAGACACAACATAGATATACCGCAGTCTCCCGAAACACGCACCTCACACAACATACACGCAACACACCGCATACATGGGAGGCCGTCCTTACATGACCATAGCTGTTAATAGGACGTTAATTAATCAAACAAACAAACAAACTCATGTATAACGCCCTAATAACAGTCAGGGACATGTAAGGACGGCCTCTCATGTATAACGTCCTAATAACAGCCAGGGTCATGTAAGGAAGACCTCTCATGTATAACGTCCTAATAACAGCCAGGGTCATGTAAGGACGGCCTCTCATGTTTAACGTCCTAATAACAGCCAGGGTCATGTAAGGACGGCCTCTCATGTTTAACGTCCTAATAACAGCCAGGGACATGTAAGGACGGCCTCTCATGTATAACGTCCTAATAACAGCCAGGGTCATGTAAGGACAGCCTCTCATGTATAACGTCCTAATAACAGCCAGGGTCATGTAAGGACGGCCTCTAATGTATAACGTCCTAATAACAGCCAGGGTCATGTAAGGACGGCCTCTCATGTATAACGTCCTAATAACAGCCAGGCTATGTAAGGACAGCCTCTCATGTATAACGTCCTAATAACAGCCAGGGTCATGTAAGGAAGACCTCTCATGTATAACGTCCTAATAACAGCCAGGGTCATGTAAGGACAGCCTCTCATGTATAACGTCCTAATAACAGCCAGGGTCATGTAAAGACAGCCTCTCATGTATAACGTCCTAATAACAGCCAGGGTCATGTAAGGAAGATCTCTCATGTATAACGCCCTAATAACAGTCAGGGACATGTAAGGACGGCCTCTCATGTATAACGTCCTAATAACAGCCAGGGTCATGTAAGGAAGACCTCTCATGTATAACGCCCTTATAGCAGGCAGGGACATGTAAGGACAGCCTCTCATGTATAACGCCCTTATAACAGGCAGAGTTTTGTAAGGAAGACCTCTCATGTATAACGCCCTAATAACAGCCAGGGTCATGTAAGGAAGACCTCTCATGTATAACGCCCTAATAACAGTCAGACATGTATGGACAGCCTCTCATGTATTACGTCCTAATAACAGCCAGGGTCATGTTAGGACGGCCTTCAATGTATGCGGGCTGTAGTGTGTGTATTGGAAGACTGTGGTGTAGTCTTGTTGTGCCTTGTATAGTGGAACTCGTTTGCTACAGGAAGGACGTTAGAATTGTATATGCTGTTCATAGTGCATGATAGTAAAAGGCGACTAAATTAAGGTTATCATTTTTCCTTTCTTCCTAACCTACTTTCTTCGTAATATCTCACTTGACACCACATAACTTTTGGCCTTCTGTTGAGGAAGGCTCTGATTTCTGTCCCCTGGCCGAGACATGCCATAGTCAATAAAAGTGATAGTTTCAGCTTCTGCTTAGCGCTCAGCATTAAGGGAGTAAGATGTTTGTTTGTTTGTTTGATTATTTTAACTTCCTATTAACAGCCAGGGTCATGTGTGAAGTGCGAGGTGCGTGTTTTGGGAGACTGCGGTATGTTCGTGTTGTGTGCTTCAGTGATATAGCACTATAAAAACCGCAACACCGTATACATGCGAGGCCGTCCTTAGATGATCATATCTGTTAATAGGACGTTAATTAATCAACAAACAAAGTGTTGTGTCTTCGTGTGTAGTGGAACTGTTGCCCTTTTTATAGTGCTATATCACTGAAGCATGCCGCTGAAGAAACCAAGCAACACACCCCACCCGGTCACATAATAATGACAACGGGCGAACCAGTCGTCCCACTCCCTGTATGCTGTACGCTAAGCAGGAGCAGAAACGTCCTACACGCTACACTCTACATACATGGGGCCGTCTTTACATGACATTGGTTGTTAATAGGACGTTAATCAATCAAACAAACAAAAGTATCTTTTGGGCCTCGCCTTACTTCTGACATTTAGCTGAGCATTCGTCCAGGGCTGTGAAGCTCTGGGTTTTTTTCACCTGGCCAAGACACATAGTCTATAAAATGGTTTTATAGTGAATAGTCGGGCAAAGAAAACCAGTCTAAATGCGTTCATTGGCCTTCCAAAAGTTCTCACATATTAATACGACGGTCAAGTTCTGTTTACGTTTCCCAGTTCTGACCATTGAAATAAAGAAAAGTTGAAAGCATTGAAAGCGAGGCTGCGTGGAAATGTAACCACGGACATAGTCAGCCGGGAGGACGTTTTAGGATTCCTATACTTTAAATTAATTTCTATGTACGCAGACAGATTTTGACGAGAACGTTTATATTTCTATTCCATAAGAAATTATACTGGATATATTCACACCATTTTTACCGACTTTAGCCATCCTTGCCCGACTGTTCACTTTAATGGTGTTTGCCCTGTGGGTAGGGCGTTAGAGTTGTACTCTTCTTCCTAAATGACTTTCTTTTTCCTATTCCATAGCCGAGACACACGTTGTCAAAAAGTTATAGTTTTGTCTCCTGTTTACGGCTCAGCTATCTTCGGTAACCAAGACTCGTTTGCCCGATGTCAATATAATGTGATCGGGTTGGATGGCGTATTTGGTATCTTCGGCGGCATGCTTCAGTGATATAACGCTATAAAAAGGGCATAAGTTCCACTATGACAAGAAGACACAACACACATATACCGCAGCCCCCAAATATGCAGACAATGGGGACCATTCTTTTATGTCTACCTGTTAAGAGTACGTCAAGCCTAATAAACGAAACCTTTGCAAACTTCATGACAGAAATCGGAGACGAAAAAAATTGGTCTTTATGACACCTAACCTGCAGGTAGGACGTTAGCAATTGGATCTTTCACAACGGAGATGACGTCGTTGTGATATATTTCTATTAAAAGGACGAAATCCAAAGATGCAAAATAATTTTCCAAATATGAAATTATTAAATATAACTTCCTAGAAGTCGGTAGGCGATTCCCGGAGTATCCGAAAATCGACCCGTGCCGTCCGAGCTCTAGACCCTAACTAACTCATCACAAAGCATAACACATATGATTATATAACAATATCAAAAACACGGAAGATAAACAGATCTAGATGGCATTTAGAATTCAAGTGTCAGTGGTCTTACAGGTGAATTAATTGTCCAATGTCCTTGGGGATACGTGTCACACCTGGTTGGACCGGTCTCCTTAATACTTCTCGGTTAACACCACACAATAAATAGATATGATTACTACTCAGAATTAAGTCAACAACAATAAAAGAATAGCAATATAGAAAGTAAATGAATTGATCATAGAATTTCAGTACAATATTATTACACAATATTAAAATGATTTAGCAAAATTTGGTAATCAAAAGTCTCGAATGATATAATAAACCGAATGTACACAAATGTTCTAATAAGCACTTTTTCCTTATGAAAGATCTGTTGTTCGATAAAGCAACTTAAGTTGGGATCTTGTCTTTTCTCCTTTGCCTAAGTGACCTTTTTTTCTAGTGTATCCCACGACACCTCTCACTGTTGGCTTTGATGAACCATTTCCTGTAAGGAAGACTCTGGTTCCTATTCCATGACCGATCCACATCGCAGTCTATAAAAAGGGCAGTTTTTGCTCCTATTTAACGGTAAGCATAAAGAGTGGGACAATTGATTTACCAGGTGTGTAGTTTTGATCGGGTGGGGTTGGTTGTTCGATGTCTTCGGTGGTATACTCCGAGAGCTCAATGAAAAGGACAAGAGTTCATTGGCCACTTAAACAAGAAGATACAACATGGATACATTGTATACAAAAGCCTTTTATCGCTCGTAGTATGTTGGCCGTTATGACACAAATCAGATGCGAGTTATGCTTGTCATTATGGTAAAACAGAGACAATGAATGCTGGTCTTTATTGTAAAATCATAGACGTAGTACGTTGGTCTTTATGACAAGAATCCTAAGACGATTTGTTGATCCATTAGACTGAAAATCACGTCAGACCAATAATGTTTTGTATTAATTACGGAATATCAATCAAACGCCAGAAATAATTGCCTGAAGGTATGATAATGTAATCGCTACTATCATTTACCATACAAGGAATCGATATTGGTCCATTACCTGGATAGGCCCTGAGAGATTCAGTCACCGATCAAAACAATGATTAACAGATGTCATTTTCTTTTAGTTAAATTCATGGTTATCGTTTAATATAAAGTCATATTTGTGAATAATTTTGATTTATATCCGTCACCATTAGGAGAGAAAGATAACCATCGCATTTCATCAGTTAAAAGTCCAGTGAAATTGATAAGATATTTCTCACATGGGCGCCTTATCAATATGTCAGTTCACAGCTCCCGCTCATGGTATTTGTATTTTATTTTCGACATTTTAAAGTGATTTTTAGACCCAGTGGAATGATATTTTAATTAAGAATAAAAATCTAAGCAATGTGAACCTTCTTTTTATGATAGTCAATAGCGTATTCAATTTTTTTTATTAAAGTCTCTTAGCCTCTCACACAGAGGGAGATAACAGTATATGTAGATTTACTGTTTCCATGTGATCAGGTGATGACATGTACTGGTATATATGTGTGAGGTAATTCGGTGGGCCAGGAAGCTGAGATTAACCGACTCATTTAATCTGCACTGTATCTCGTAATCTCAATTAAATATACAGAGAAAGTTAGCGTATGGCTAACCCGATCTGATCCCAGTCTTCAATGACTCCATCTGCCGATTTATCGAGCGTATCTGATGATCTGTACCTGCAGATGTAATCATCTACACCATAATGTTGTTATATCTACTCCTGCAGGCCAAATCTCGTTGTCGGCGAGAGTTCTAGACGCAAAAATCGAAATAGCAGGTTGGCTTTTACAATGGAGAAAGGGAAACCAATTCTCACAAGATGAGTCTCAGTCAGTTCACAGTCCAAAAATATATAATTTGTACTTAAAAGTGGATATCATTAATTTTGGCAGCGATCCTTGTGATCGCTTTCCCAAATGTGTATCGTTTACCCACTGATGACGGGCGTCACAATTATCTCGTGTGTTTACCGTTTTTGTCCAGTCTGCTTTTACAATTTGTTTCCAATTTTTCACGCGTGCCGAGACTCTGTAATTACAAACAACATGGTTCTGTTTACTTTTCTGATCCTCAATTATCCTAACCCGACCGACAGAAATGGAACCAATATTATCGGAAGTTGTCATTAACGCATGTATAATAGCCACTTCCGTTCTGACAATTTGCAACTGCTTTAGTTTCAGAATGTAATTTCGTTTCCGTTTTCAATACATATTCTCAAAATTTATGATTTTCGATTATCAGTAATTTTGTTATGCCTTTTCCAATATTTAGTTTCTAAGTCCTGTAGTATGTACGGTGTGTTTGCAAACTAAAAAAATATTGGCCACAACTTACATATGATAACCATCGTCATAGAAACAGCAATTATGATATTAAAACCAGTTCATTTGTCCTCTACACCGAAAGTTTTTTTGAAACAAGATTATGTCACCTGGGTTATTTTTTGTAGACACAATTTTAAATCGTCTGGCCTAATTACACGTGCAAAATGTATATTGATGTTGTAATTCTACAAACTAGTTAGAAGCCTAAGTCTGACTTTAAAGTGTAACCTAACTGAGCATACTACACATGACAACAAAGATGACACTCGTTACAGTGTATCAAATCACAGGGTCCCTACAACAGGCTACAACCAATTACCTCACTCACTTACAGTGTATCCAATCACAGGGTCCCTACAACAGGCTACAACCAATTACCTCACTCACTTACAGTGTATCCAATCACAGGGTCCCTACAACAGGCTACAACCAATTACCTCACTCACTTACAGTGTATCCAATCACAGGGTCCCTACAACAGGCTACAACCAATTACCTCACTCACTTACAGTGTATCCAATCACAGGATCCCTACAACAGGCTACAACCAATTACCTCACTCACTTACAGTGTATCCAATCACAGGGTCCCTACAACAGGCTACAACCAATTACCTCACTCACTTACAGTGTATCCAATCACAGGGTCCCTACAACAGGCTACAACCAATTACCTCACTCACTTACAGTGTATCCAATCACAGGGTCCCTACAACAGGTTAGAACCAATTACCTCACTCAACTGATGAATTTATTAATAAGGTCTCCATTTATAGGTCTGAAGAGAGGGAACCCAAAACCATCCTTACAAGGTGAAAAACTAAGAAGGAAAGGATTTTAAAGAACTTAGAGGACCAGATTAGACTTTAAAAGATAAATCGCCTCCTACTATCATGGCATGGGGGCAGAAGCCACAAGATAAACCGCTTAGGAAAACAAATCAGTTGTCATCTGGCAAAAACAGTTGCTCGTGTCGAAGCGATGTTCGAAATTTTTCCTGATACTCTAGTGTGTTTTATATTTGTTATACGACGTCATCCAATTGGTATTATTGTCATAAAAATGGATATAAGACGATACCTGTGGACATTTTGTCTGGGTATTTTGTTTCTTACGAAATGTTTGTCGGAGAAACCTGACCATCGCCTGGCGGTATCTTTTGGTATTAAATTGTACACAAATGTCATAACAATTGTTCTAAACAGGGAACAATCGATGAGACGTTTTGTATAGATTTCATTTTAGATTGTCTGCAGATGGTTAAAGTATGTATTAAATCTGATCACAATCACGTAAATAAAAACAATGAAGCATGATACATCCTGATTTTCTGAAATGTAGCAGCGTTTTGTTTTTCTAGCTCTAACACAAATCTCAAACGTTAGTCGATGGCAACCGGCAATCATTATTTAGGTGAAATATGAAAATGTCAGGCTATGGTAACAAAGACAGTGATATCTTGCACAAAATTAATATAGGATAAAATGCATAAAGATTTCACACACCTTGAAGCCGTAGAACCGTTGATGTTTATACTGTATTATACAGAATGAAAGAATCAGTGATAGGTACACAAGACGATAGCACATAGAGACTTTATGAATGCCTCATTCCAAGTGTTCAGACTAACAACGAGGCCCACTAGCTGTGATTTACCTGTGAAATGACACACAAAATTTAAGTATGTCATGTAGCTGTCATTCCATCCAATACTTATCACATGTAGTTGTCATTCCATCCAATACTTATCAGAGGTTCAAGGAATATAAAATCAGTAAAAGAGGGCGACATGGAAAAGTCAAATGTACGTATGTATGTCAAAATGATGGCTTTGATTGACAGCTGCAAAAAAACTAAATACTGACGAGTCATGAAGGATTCCACTAAATGGCTGACCCACCAGGGCATCAGACTCCATCGCAGACACGTCCCTATCCATAAAGAATATGTATCCGTTAGGTTTTTGTGATCATTATAATCCAAAATGTCGCTAAGCAGACATTTGGAATCATCTAATAGCATGGGGGAACCCTTTTATTCAATTTGAAAACAATATTCCACGACCTTCTTTACACAACTTTCATTTTTGCCATTGTTAAAATATCAGATGGCCTTTTTGAACCAGTTAGTCTCAAAAGTTACACGGCAGATCTAATAGCATGGGGAACCAACCTACCAACTTCCATCGTAATTGTTCAAAGGAAAAGAAAACGGAATGGAAGACGGACAAACTGATTACTTTAGCGGGGCTTCGATCATCCTTGATAAAGTTCCTGTACCAGCTAGAAAGGTGAGCACAATAAACAAGCCTTTAACAGTACGACATTCAACGAAATTGAGCTGCCCTGCAGTTAGGACGTAAGAATTTTACCTGAAAGGTGCTTAAATTTAGTACTGGATTTTTCTCTCCTTCCTAACGTCTTCCTTGACACCGCCTCACTTTTGGTCTTCGGTTGAGCACTCGCCCCTGTGAGAAAAGCTTTGGTTCTGTTCCCTGGTCGAGACATAGTCTATAAAAGTGGTAGTGTCTGCTCCTACTTATCGCCCAGCATTAAGGGAGTTGGACGACTGTCAGCAAGTGACCGGGTGTGGAGTGTTGCTTTGTGTCTTCGGCGGCATGTTTCAGTGATATGGCACTATACAAAGCGCAAGAGTTCCACTATACACGAAGACACAACACGAATATAGCACAGTGTCCCGAAACATACAGACATTAACACAACCCAACACGTTGCACATATGAGAGGCAGTCCTTCATACATGGGAGGCCGTCCTAAATGACCCTGAATGTTAAAAGATCGTAGACATAATACACCAAACCATCATTGAGAAGTTATCGAAATGGCAGTAAGCTTTTGTCTTTCCATCCATCACAATTTTGATATTATGAAACATTGGTGTAAAGTCACTGACACGTCCCGGAAGAATGAAAAGTTGTATAAGCTGTCATCGTATTAATGATTCTGCTACATTTTATTCCAGTTTTTTTATTTATCTTTTTATTGGACCTGCATGTTTACTATAAAGTAAGAAAAAAAAAAAAAACAATGGATATAGAGTTAACCGATAGCCGGAGTATTTCAAACATTTAATTTTTTATTTTGGAATGAACAATCACGGACAAAGATCTACATGACACTATGGACGTTGCCTAGCTAGCTACTTCATTAACTACTGGCAGTGACGTGAAGGACGGCTATCGGACCGTGCTTCCCAGGACTACTTTCGCTAATGCGGCCAATTGTGAGCATCAGGAAAAAGCACAGATTTCACATACAGGCATGTTAGATCATTGTTTTAAGCAGAAATGATAAATTGCTATATGAGACTAATCTGTCAGTCCATGATAAGCTGTTGGTTGTTACACACAGAAAACGGTTCAATAGTTTGCCTTTTTGGTCCTTTGGAGATATGAGATGGCGATTCCTCAACCCAAAACCAATTACGCAATACAAATTCAAAAATAACATTGCTTCTGAATTCAAAGATTTTTTTCAGCTGTGGTTTGTGGTGGTGTAAGATCGATATGGTATAGAGATTGTGATAAATCCGTGATTTACGGGTAGTTGGGTTCAGTAGTTGTAACAATCTAATCTGGGCACGTTAAAACGGATACCGTGTAACCATCCATTAGCTACAGTGGAGCGTATATACCTTGAGTGAAGCCACTCTCGTGGTCATGATATTATAGGATTACATTATTTTTAATATTTCAAATAGTCTATAACATGAAATATTTCTTGTGTCAAAATTTTCGTGGGTTCTGTTCACGGATTATCTTCATTAGGCCAACACCAATTGCTTCGATTCCGATTTTGTAGTCTTCGTTCTACGAAAAAAAGTACTTGTGGATATTTTGTTATATAAAGTATACTGTAAGCAAACCTATCTATGAGCTCTTGATTTTGAAAGCGTCACTAAAAAACATACATATTATTAGCACATCTAAATGGCGTAACGAGGAAAGCATTCATTTGGTAAAATTAACGGAAGTGCTACGTTAGGCTACCACTTAAACGTAAACGTTTCAATTAATTTGGATTGTCTTCCCTATGAATCTTGATTACATGTGCCAAATGTTAGAAAAGCAATTGCTGATACAATACCATACGATGTCGTTAATTAGTATGAACTTAATATTGTATAATTAAACCAATATCCTATTTTGTGATTTGAGATGCGCCCCGTGTCGTGTTCTTAAACAAATGTCTTAACTAATCTGAAATGATGAAAATCTGTTCTGGTGAAAGGGAGGTAGTTTGTTACTTCAGCAATCCTCTGACAAATTTGGTACCGAGATATTCGTATGTCCGATATAAATCAGTTACACAATATCACATAGGACTTCTTTGTGTCCAGATTATGCACGGAACATTTATCTTGTCATTTCCAAATGCCAGCTTGGCACTGACAAAAGCGCTATGTAATGTAATGTTCACATGTTATGCGTAACATATTTCGTAATTTTTTCGCACACGTGTACATGTTCGCTAAAGTTTTATGTACTTTGGACAATCGAATCTATCATCCTACATATGGCAACTCGTGTTATTTTATAACATTTATCACAAAAGTGCTGGTTAGAGAAAGGAAAAATACCACACTGAAAAAAGGCTTCGTGTACTTTTGGGTTGTTCTACAAACATAACTTAGCGACTCCATACTAGTATATGACGAATTAAATGCACATTTCTGTTGTTGTAAAACGTTTAGGATAACGATAATGGGATTACTGGTTTGTCTGTCGTCCGTATGATATGACAGGTGTGCTTTTCATCGTTTTTCGTAGTGCAGTACAGTGAGATAGCGTTATAAAAAGACAGAGATTCCGCTATATCAGTTTGACACACCACGAATATGCTGTGGATCCAACCAGGCTCTCGCCACACTATGTTTTCATTGTTTTTTGTTTGTTTGTTTGTTTTGTTTTTGCTTTTGTTTTTTGTTTTTTTGTTTTTTTTGTTTTGTTTTATTGGTGTTTTTTTTAGATAAGATATTAATTTTTTGATTCACAAAATATATCCACGTTAACAAAACACTAAAAATCAAGGAAAATGGAAGGCAATAATTTAAGTAATTTCACATGTATATCATTTTAACAAATGCCATCTCACAGATTTCAGATATGAACTCCCGAGGGATGTATTAATATAATTGTTTATCAAATCGCCGTACCTCATGTGTCGAGCGAAATTCCAGATTATAAATACTATCAATCATATTACTGCTATCGGGTTTCATGCAGGAAGCGAACATCACACACGATCAAATAAAGAAATGATGGAGCCCTCCTGTTGCCGCCCATGATCGATCTGTGTAAGACTCGGTATCGGGATTAAGTTTAATCTGTGATAATGTCCTCCATCAACATCGATCATCCTTTAATTTGAGCTCCTTATTAAACATTCATACCCTTAAAAACCTATCCGATGTAGCGTTTCGCAATTTGTCTGTCATCCATTGCAACCGTACAGGAAATGTCAACAACACAGAAAAATACGTTATGTGAATGATATCAATTGAAGTAAGTTACGAGGAACTCTCAGCAGAATCATGGTATTAATACTAACACATTAAATGACTTGGATTGAACTTACCGTGAGACTTCTCCACGCAAATCTGTTGATAGAGAGTTAACACATCTTGTATTGTTACATATGATATTGTTTTCACTTCCGTTAGTATTGAACTCCGAAAGCTACCAAGGAGTCTGTGTTTTAGATTAAAAACAACTGCTTTACAAAGTGCAAAAATATTGATTGATAGATGTACTAGTTGCTTTACAAGAACATTTTGTTTCATTGTGTATGCTGTGTTTAAAATTCTTTTTGAGAATGTAAAAATATTGAAACTTTTCGACTATTGCTACTTTATGATTCTATGAATGGATTTAATCAAATCTGACATGCAATGCAATCATCTTTTTTTGTATATGTTCCATCACCCTTTATATAAGTAATAATGGAAAATTAGTCTTGCCGCCTGCGTTGGAACACAAACATAGTCTAATGAAATGTAGTCACCACCCCCGCTCATCTAGCAATATTGAACGGATTGACCCTATCAGATTGAGATTTGGAGGACTTACAGCTGTTGTTGGATTTGTATGTGGTTTAATACAGACGAGGTTGGTCCGAGTCTAACCAGTGTATACCACACACCGTCTGCTCGGCACGTGTAGGGTAGCGCGCCCTGTCTCCTCAGAGATGATGTTCACTAATGATTAACTGTATGATAAATGGCTATATAAATACAAAGTGAATTTTAAGTGGTAGTTTCGTACACGATAAAAGATGACGGTATAAATACATTGCGAATTTGAAGTGGTGGTTTCGTACATTATAGCTTATGATGACATATTAGTTCTGAATGTATGAAGGCAGCTATTTTTACAAAGGCCTGCGTAGGCCGTGGCGGTAAATGAAATAATATTTGGCTTCTCAGGATTGGTTGGTTTGCTGGTTTAACTTCCTATTAAAAATTAGTCGATAAGTTTGTTAAATTGATCTACACGAAGTTTTACTTTTAATCTAATAATTCAAATTTTGAGCGTTTACACTCTTTTTATACCAACAAGTTTCGACCAATCCGGTCGTATATCTCCTTCAGAAGATACCCATTCGAACGCACATTTGGTCAAAATTTCTATTACGCACACGGTTCGAAATTAACAGTTTCTACGATTGCCAAGAAATATGATGGACAACAGCAACGTACCTTCGCATTGAAAGTGAGAAGGGTGTAAGAATTACAAACTAATTTCGTACTTTCGTCGAACGTTTCGAGTGCGATGTCGTATTGAAGCTTCTACTCGAACATGACTTGCGTTTTCCAAGCTGAGCCTTTCCAATCACTCGGCAGAGTAGAGTCGACTACACCCTTGGATAACCACGAGATAAAATTGCAGCATCTAAATTGGTTACATATGCCATAATGTCAATGGTTCAAAGTGGACCGCTGAAAAACGTACATAAACTTTAATGTGTATACCTGTAAAACCCTTCTAATGATTAGCAGTTAAAGAGGCATCGTGGCTTCTATACAAGGTCCGTAACATTTGAACGTAAACACAGACGTCTGGTTATTGTTAAAACAGATCGTTACGTTAGTGGGATTGTATCATTACACACATCAATTTCTCAATAATTCCACATTAAATTTTCACTTTTTTAGTTTGAACTTCGATAACGACTTACCACTTGCACGAGTTTATCTTAGTTGTGTTAATTTTAATTGATCAAGGGACGAATGTCACCCCCAAAAAAGACATTTTCCAACATCTGAAGCAGCAGTCTACAAAAGAAGAAGACAATGTCATAGAATCTCATTAACTCGAGGTCAGCGTGACGATGGTTACACGTCGAGATATCAGAGTATTCGATTAAAGATGATTTGATAATAGTTGATATGTAATATAAAAATTGGTCGAAATCAACAAAATACCCCGAATTAAACAGTCTTCCAGTCAAATATGTTCGAATTAGACGTTGGAATGTGATTGTGGTGATAACATGGTTTATCTATTTCTTGATCATCTCAGTAGGTGGATACTATACTAACAAGTTGGTTTCGACTCTCACGAAGAATGTATCCAATCATATTATGTGATGAGACACTTCGTGTTCGACATACTTAATGTATTACTGATTCGACAGTCCACGTGGGACAAACACAAAAGGCATTGTCCTTAGGACGGCGTTATATCCTAGGACCTGTGATTGTTGTTTTTAATGTAACGTCATGAAATGGCAATTGATGTAAATAGGACATAAATTGTTTTCGTTTGACTTGATACTGTTCAACATTCTGACTGTTATTGCCATCTATAGGAGGATTCCTGTAGTTTAGGATACAGAGGTGTTGTTGTATGCTGTCAAAGGACACAGAACAGCGCACCCCGCATAGTCACATTATACTTACAAAAACAAAACGAGCAAGAGCAAAAGCTCACATTTTCATAGCCTTTGATGTGTCTCTGCCAGGAAATCGAATCTTCTTCACAGGGGCGAACGCTCAAGTTAAGGACAAAAGTGAGGTGTTGTCAAAGGAGAAGTCATATAGGAAAAAGCTACCAAACAGAGTCATCATTTTATGATCATGGAATATGAGCAATGGGTACAATTCTCACGTGCCCTACCTGCAGAACACAAAGGTTTTTTTTTAATGTTTGACGCACAGTGTTAACTTTGTTTGAAGATTTCCCTCAAAGTTTAATATAAGCGATAAACTTTGCATTATGTAATATGATAGATAAACTTCGTCTCGGTCTGTTTATCAGTTACTAAGCACTAATTTTGGCGTGCCTCATAAACAATGTAATGCCAAATTATAGGAAATTACTTTGGAATGAAATGGATAACAAATTTTATCGAGATATTCTGCAAATATGTTTTTGTCTGGAAAAGATGAGACAATAGTGTATCTGTGATTGTATAGGAGAATGTATCTTGTATAATTATATCAACGTCATCGACCAGTTTATGTAATATGCCAGATAAAGAGGAAACCCGGAACGTTACCAGCCAGCGATAAGATTTTATTATACCGACTACGACACTTGAATAAGCTGTTTGAAATGTGTCTGATTATCCAGACATCTATATGGTGCCTAGAATGATACGCGTCCAATTTCTACCATTATCTAAGCCACATCAATATGCATTTTCGCTGCATTACGCGATGATGTTGGGTTCCGTGCGAAGTTAATCGCAGAAACTCAACGTTCGTTATTCGTGATTAAAAGAGATTGAAATTGAAAACAAAACTTAATTCACGGACATTACACCAATGTTCGATACGTCAGAGAGGTAATGTTGCTTTTGTTGAAGCAGTAAAGATAATACACGTGCACTCACTGTATCATAATTTGAAAAGTCGTAGTTTTTGGACTTCAGAAGTAGGAAATTAACAAACATTCAAACAAATACTGGAAGAATGTTAGAATACAACACAATAATATGATGAATCTAACACCTAAATCACTAACAAGACCCGAAATGAAATACTTAACCCACGGGGTCATCCCAACTTCACTTTTCCTGTTGACCATTTTTGGTTGAACGATCTTTGAATACGCATACTGTGTTATTACTGATGAGACCGCCAAGGCCGAAAATGTAGATTCAGTGAAAAGGTCCATTCGGAAATTTGGAAGTATTGATGTTCACTTTCAAAAAAATTGGAAATAAATTGGTCAAATTTTGAGTGCGTGTCGAAAGTAATGATGTGAATGGTATTGGCTGTCGAAAACAATAATGTAAGTTACAGATCCATAGAAAGAAAAAAATAGTTCTTAACAGTTGACCGGAAGTATTATTCCAGGTATTATCCGCAAAAAAACCGTCACTGTAAAAGTGAACCGGAAGAATCGATTCAAGGGTTGATTCCATAGGTAGTATTCATAACAATGAACCGGAAGTGTTGATTATATTTACGCTAATTGATTATTTATACCGGAAATGATGGTTTTAGAGTTGGCCAGACTGATTGAACCCATTTGTTTAGACCGAAGGAGTTGATAGTGAGTGTGTTTGTACATAAAGAGGATGCTTATTTTTCTGGAAATATTTTTTTTCAGTTGCATGAAATTTTTGTTGCAAGATTCCAACAACGTTTATAACGTGCATCACATGTCTAGTGTTACTTTAAAGTCAGCACACCACTTGGGATAGAATCGGAGATAGTCGGTAAGCTAAATTAATACCTTCGACTCTTTGAAAACGTTAGCCAATTCCGGAATAGAATTTCCAGATCCAATTTGCGATGTTACATAGTCGAGACATAACACTTCAGAAATATTAACTTAAGTATAACATTTTAGACCAGGGGATGAGTGTTGTGATCAAAATGAAAGATGTTTTGCCTGGAAACTTTTAAACTTAAAACCCCACAGCAGGTGGAACAACCATTTGTATCTCAAATTATAGTTTGGACGAAGTAGCGTAGTGCTATTGTCGTGACCTCCAATACACATGTGTTATATCCCAGCTCTGAGAAACATGCACCTTCTGCAGAAATCTCAATTAAATCGGCACTTTAGAAACAAACACACCCTTTCTTCGCCTGAAAAGTGGAAACGAAGGATTAGTGTTTTAAAAAGTGTTGTTAACTGCGTGATATAACAGCATACCAATGTTGTGAGCTTCCCACAAATATCTTCTAAATCCCAAAAAGATTTTTTTCATAATTTCAACAAAGGTTTTGTGTAGAAAACAGGTTTAAAGTAGCATAAAATCAGAAGATGGTGTTTAACACATTTTAGATAGCGAAGGAAGTATGATGGATCTTGATAAGAATCTCAGATTTTTAATTACACAAAACTAATATTAATATACTGATATTACTCTGACACCAGACATGGGCATTCAAGATGTTCTAAAGGAGATATTTAACAGGTCTATCAGTCAAAGAGACATTTCAATGGTTGCCGATGATAGTGTATCATTATCTGTAATAAAGAATATCAAAGCGAATGAGAAATTGTTCTTTTAATATAGATGCTATTCATACATAGGTCATTTATAGAAAATGTCACCAAATGGCCTTTATAGACAAGATAGAGTGTTATAAGCAGACAGGTATCTTTTATATAGAGTTATCCTCTGTGGAGAGGCATATATTATATAGGGATGTCATTTATAGAAGGTTCTCCTTATATATATATCGACAGGTGCTCTTT
Organism: Argopecten irradians; assembly: GCF_041381155.1. Taxonomy (NCBI): domain Eukaryota; kingdom Metazoa; phylum Mollusca; class Bivalvia; order Pectinida; family Pectinidae; genus Argopecten; species Argopecten irradians. The sequence continues at coordinate 38,289,634 of NC_091136.1, forward strand.
ATACAGAAATGGCCCCATGTAGACATATATCTGTATAAAATACTCCGTATAAAGGGTTACACTGCAATTATATAAAAACTTTATTTTTAAACTAATTTTCGTGCCAAAATAATTACCGGAAAAAAAGTAAGATAAATATATTTATGAGTGTGTTTAACTTGTGTGGGGTATGTTCTGTGATTTTTACCACCGGTAGGTAACCTATCAAGATAAATACAAAACGACAGATTCAAAAGTATGCATATACACGCTTTCTCTCTGCACGTAGAGAAAAACGAAAACTATAATTGAAAAACAAATGTAACACATGTTTTAAAAATGAAAATAAGTCGGCCTGATTAGAGTGTTTTAAAAGTAGACCCATTTTGGGTTTTCTTCCTTTTTTCTTATAAAATCAAAGGTAAACGAAATGTCTGGTTGTTTTACACTTTAAATGCGGGGTTCTATTAGTATTACAATACTTCCCACTCAGCAACACTTGAGCATTTGTAGCAACAGTAACTTAACATCTTAAATGTAGACTAGGAAAATACGTACGCTACATGAGAATTCCATTCCAATGTACCGTAGGGGCATGAGAAGAGGTTAATTTTTTTTTATATAAGTGCATTTAGAGCATCTGCAGCATTTCTTTTCGAATAGGTTGCTTGGGCACTAGAGAGCGATTCAAATGACACAAGTCAATGTAATACGCTGGGGTGCATCATTTTGATAAAATAATCTAGCTCTATAAGATATCTGATAAGCTTAGAAGTCAATACTCCGGTTCCTGTGCAATTTCATTTGACAAACTGCATACTATTTATGATGCGATATATATATAACCTCTTAATTACTATATAGAAAATAACAATTCAGAAAGTGCATAGCTCTCCAAATACACCAATCTGCGACACTGGAAGAATAATTAAAAAGCAAAAAGAGACGCTTAAATGTTGATTTCAATATGGCAGTAATTATTATTCACAACTGAGTTCAATTGGGGTTGGAGTTGAAAGGTCAGCTCTAAGAGGAAGGCATGCTTTGTAGAACAAGGCCTCGTTGTTGCTTGAAGAACGTAACAGTTGTCGGGTTATTGTAAACAAAATGGATGATTTCCAATGAAATGACAACCGCTGATTTTTGTTAAGTGCGACAGACTTGTAATAAACATGCCATATTCTGTTCTTGTTTATACTTTTTAGATATACAGTGCTCGAAATCTGCAACTGGAATTAGAAACGGAAGCATTTCTGTAAGCAATAGCATGTTCAGAACTTGGGATAGTTTAGACTGGACTATGTATGTCAGAAGTGTCGTTTTCTAAAACGTTTAAAGTGATTTCAAATCGTTCACATTGTCATGATTCCAATCTTTAAATAAAAAAATGAATTTCTTCGACGGAATTGAGCATTAAAAAAAGTTTACGACATAAAAGAATTAACAGTGTTGTCAAAATGCCACTTTAGATAGAAATAGACATCTAATATGACGTCACATGAGTGTCTTATTTGGAGATAAGGAAAGCGTTTGGAATCCATGTTAATGTATGTAAGTACAGATTGTATACAAACAAGAAAACCGAAGCATTTCAAAATTCTTAAGATCTCCCCATTGTAGCAGGACAAGAATAGGTTTGACTATTTCACCAAGCCCAAGTTAAGAAGAGTATGTGCGATTCTGAATCCTGAGCATTAAGCACATACACGTGAACAGTTATGGTATTCGACGTTTGTAGAACAATGGTGTGTACCACAATTCTCGTCATCAAGGTGCTTGATTCAGGCGACAATGTCAGTTCCTTCGGAATTGAAGCTTATTACACAAAGACGATAGACATGCATGTAGAAGACTATCGCTCGCCGTCAGCTTTAGAGACACTCATGTTTTGTAATAGGAAACACCCGGTATATTTTGTATTTGTATGTGTAACTATAGGTTTGTTGGATTTGTATAACTAACTGTTTGAAAAATAAATCTTCGTCTGAAAAATATTTTCCTTTGCCTTTACAATGAATGTGCATCTTAAACTTTCCGGAATGCATTGACTAAAACCTTGATGGTAGACGGTAGAAACTCCTAGATAACGTCTTAACAACCTATGGATTCCAAGTACTTCAGTATCAAAAGTTATAATATTGAAACATGTAAAATACATTTGTATGTTGTGCATAATGTGAAGTATAATTAACCGAGTCGGCACCTATACACTGTTTTATAACTGAAATGCGGTGTGATTTTTTGCGCTTGCATAGATTGTAATCTGCATAAATATCACTGGTAAATTGAATACACGAAGAAATTGCAGGTACTATAGTAGTCTAATGCACATTGTGCATATGGTGGATGAAGTCCACTTGTATCGGAAGCGGATGCTAGGCTGATAAGTAGCGATTTGGCGGTTATGGTCGCAATCTGCTGCCAGAATAAGATTTTATGCAATAAAGATCTTTCACGATATTCATTGACATTTTTGATATTTTGTTTACATGACATGTATACCAATTGACTTAAGTGTTGATTGATAACTTACCTGTGTTTTTAAGGCCCCGACAACAATAATGAGCAAAGATTTAAAACTTTATTTCATTTAGTTTTTCTTCTTTCTAATGTTTTGTCGTGTCTGTTAGCTGTATATGCACGGTAAGCGCTGTATACCAGTTGATTTAGCTTGACATTGATTTGTCTTAAAGCACATTGCATTTTTGCGTCCATTAGTCTTTAAGGTGCTTCACAACTGTACAAATAGTCATCAACGAAGCTATGAATAAGAACTGGCAATTATTATGGAAAAACAACATGTCTATCCATGAAGATGTATGTACGATACCGGAAGTACATAAAACGTGTAACACAGGGAGATGGTAGGCCCGATTGTGGAGTACCTCGATGTTTCTGTCGCTCTATTAGCGCCATGTTTTACTTCTGTCTTAATGACAGCCTTTTATGGTCTCTCACATCACACACCACCTATAAACCAGCATTAGTTTAGCGCCATATCCGCAGCATCAGCAGCCGATGAACGGCTTCATCACCAGGACGTTTGTCACGGGTTACAAGTCCCCTTCTAATATCAGGCGTCGCCAACACTCAGATCTATAAGTAACCTGTGGGGTTGTCAACAATTTGTTGGCAATGTAGGAATGAAAATCAGTGGAAACGACGTAAATAAAACATTTTATCTTCCATTCTTGTCAGATTATTCAAAGATTAGCGACATATCCTAAAATGTATGGCCATTGATTACCCGAGGCTCGTACTTTAATGGTTTCGATGTGATCATGTGTAACAACATAATCCCTAAGGTATCTACACGCCTGTTTGTACGTAATGCGTCTTATGTATTGATACACCTTTTATGTTGTATTATTAGTCGGCGTCTCCGAAAATCCCATTACACCGAAGTTTATACACAATATATATATTCTGTGTAACATACTGCTAAATTGTTCATTTCCAGGGATAAATATTTTGAGAGCACTTACTGTTGAGCTTTAAGCTGTTATGTAACACGGGTACAAATGTACTTGCGTTATAAAAAGATAATCTGACAACTGTCTTGGTAATACTACAGTGAATATCACCAAGTCATTTGTTATACATGTATTACATTCTGAAAACAACTTTTAATGCATGTGCCTGTGGCATACGAAATAAACGACTTAAATATATGCATGTTTGTATAAATATCACCGTTTCTGATATCAAATTAGGTTTACATGGACCAAGAAACCGCATTTTAAAAGCTTTAGTTATATTATGACATGGATGTTTTTTAATAGAAATACGCAAAACCATTAATTTGTGAATTTTCATTGCGCGTCAATCTTGTTTAGTGTGTACAAATTTTGAAACACAGGAACATTTGTCACGTTAAAGTTGTATTGCTGCTAATTTCACTGTAACGATATGTAACTTAAACATTTGATATTTAAACATTGACATATAACTTGATGATTTAGCTCCCCAAAAGCATATGTCGGCCTATAAGAGAACCGAAATCTAGGAATCATATATTCCTGGTTTTGAATAAAGCGCCTTCAATCACCGTCATGTTCAGTGACTTCGGGTTTTGTCGGATTCCTAATCGTATCACGTGACTGACGTTCGACACGACCTGCACGTGGTGAGCCAGGTAACTAGCGTAGGCACACATGTGTTTGTTTACGTTTTCCTTCTGGCGTATATAAGCAAATCATGCTGGTATATATCCACAGATTGAGTATTTGAAACATCCAATTTACACATTACCGTAAAATGTTGTGTGTATCAAATATTGTAATGTGCGAGCATTATTTTCTTTGTAGATAGAGTCTGATGAGGTCGACCACATGTTTTGTTTATGAAAAATTGTTGATATTTTCTCTTGGTTTCACAACTCTCGTTTTACTTCGAGATTGTCGCGACGATGTTCGGAAGAGTTCGGAATGATTCGGCTTCTTTCGAGCCTATTTTTTACGTGTACACGTTAAAAAGATTTTTTACTTTTATAATTAAAGATACTTCCAGTGCTGCAACTTTATAAAAAGTGGTAAAATTAGAAAGTTTAAACCTCAGATAGACGGAGAAAAATATATGACCAAAAGAGCGAAAGTTATAGACCATACAACTTTAAGAAACATCTTAATCCATATAGTTTATTCCAGTTACATCTTTCTGGCTTGTTGTTGTTTCTTCCATCATGTTCATTTTCGTTTTTATTTTATAATCCTGGTCACAATTCACTTGACGTACTAGTGGTAAGTAGTTTCGCCTTGCGCTTTTAGTTTGGGCTAACAATCCTTCTGATAACCTCCTGATTTCTCTTCCAACAGCTATTGGTGTCTCGTAGGTTTACGGTCTAGCCGAGCTGTTGTGCCTCCTACGTAGATGATCTCTTCTTCAGATGACTGTCGGTTGCCTTCTCTGTCCCTTTGACGCCAAAGTGTGTGGCCATTCCCAATGGGGTCTCCTACGCTCGCGTTCACCTTTGGCTTAATTTTGTTGCCTGATGTCCACTCAGTACCTTTTCGTTTGGTAACGTTGGACTATTTGGGATATTTATTTGTAAATCTGACTATTGTAGTATTAAAGACAAACGACAACACACTTATTACCTAAGCCAGATCAGGTCAGATGACGTAAACAGCCGTAACAGATCGAATATTTCCCAGCATCACATGTCACCCTGTTGTTCCGTGTACCAATAACGTCAATCCTAATTATTGTCGCTGATTTACTGCCGACAACTATTTTTCGATATTTGGGCAATTTTATTGTCTGATCGAAAAATGATTTAACATTGATTTGGATGTGTTTTACAGTTCCGATATTTATCTGTGGGCCCGGTCCTTATAAATAATGTCTCGGCAATGTCATTTCTCGTTTTTACAGTCAATAATCATCAATTATGTATCAACTCTGCCAATTAGCTACGATATATACCTAGATACCCCAGACATAATCCCCGGTCCATAACTCTTCAGGGGTGTAAATCTTTCATAACAAGCATCAAGAAAACCGCGACAAAAATGGGAAAACTAACCCGTATGGCTATCTTCTACAATAAATAGCAATAGTGTTACATACATTAAGATCATATCACACGACTTGGGAACACTGGTAAAATCGATAACTGATATTATATTTTTTCTTCTGATTTAGTATCGTCTTTGTATGGCAGTCAGGCCATTAGTTGTGTCCAATACAATTTATATCTTTTGTTTCCGTCTAACTTACACCCGTCTCCGGGTAAGATATTAGACAATAGCCGATGTTTATTATACCTTCTGGCTACTAATAACATGATGCTGGATCTTTCTTTCTGTGTTATCAAGACGGTTTTCCTGTAAAACATACGCCTTTATATTCGTTGCTATCGAATTAGATACCCAAAATATACGAGTTGCCTCCCACTTCAATTTAAATCAACTTTCCAACTTCACGTACATGTACCTATAAATAAGTATCGATAAAAAACAAATTTTGAGTTACATGTATTTATTAAAGCCCACTACCTTTCTGGAACGGCTTTTAATTTTTACAAGAGGCCCATGGGCCTTTACGGTCATCTGACTATTGGCACAATACATCATAGTCATTTAATGATTTTAGCCATTTTGACCCTTGAGATCTTGAATGAAGATCAAGGTCATTTTAAAAAAAAAACCAATATGGTAGCCCTTCATCCCAGCATGTCACAGGCCCAATCTCAGGTCTCTAGGCCTCTTAGTTATTCACAAAAAATTTGTTTCAAGATTTTAGCCTATTTGACCCCTGTGACCTTGGATGAAGTTCAAGGTCATTGATTTGAACAAACTTGGTAACTCTTCATCCCAGCATGACACGGGCCCAATATCAGGTTTATAGGCCTCCTAGTTATTCTCAAGAAGTCTTTTAAAGATTTTAGCCTATTTGACCCCTGTGACCTTAAATGAAAGTCAAGGACCTTAAATGAAAGTCAAGGTCATTCATTTGAACAAACTTGATAGCCCTTCATCCCAGCATGCTACAGGCCAAATATCAGTACCCTGGGCCTTTCGGTTATTGAGAAGAAGTTGTTTGAATGAAAAGTTTATGCACGGCGGACGGCGCACGACGACGGACGGTGCATGATGACAATAGGTCATCCTGACCCTTCGTGTCAGATGACCTAAAAATGGGAATTGAAAACGAGATTGATAATTTTGTGGAGTCGCAAAAGTATTACTGTTAATACAATTTAATTGTGTTTCCCGCCATCGTCCTAAATACCGCCCGGTAGTTGACCATCACTCCTATGCAGGAAATCTTGCGTATGTTTGGTGTTGTTACCTCAGCGTAGGCCATCAATATGTATATTCTGATGTTATTAATGTTTTTAAGAAACCTTAAAATTTTGCCCACGGAAGGGAAGTGGGCCTTTTATGTTTAAAGACCTGTGTCGTTCAACCGTTTATGTTTATTTCGTACCCAACACATGTATACATCGCCTGTTATTTGCATGGGCAGTGTACATTTCTTGTGCGAACGGTCCTGTGCATGTGTATCTAAAAGTTTCTGTTTCTTGTTTGATTGGTTAGTTGACCATGCTATCTGTCCTATAATTAATAGAGCGAATATACCTACCCGGCTTACTATGCTTGTCTAAAAGTCTTTTGAGACACAAAATTGCTGCTATATAATTCAAAGCCATATTTGGACGACTTCCAATTATTAATTATATTGCCCATGGTGCTTGTATGTGTTTTGGGAGCCTGCAGTATGTTTGTGCTGTGTCTCCAGATTCAAGATGGCAGACTCAAGGGATTTTTCTCAAATTACATCCTAAAAAAACAAGATGGTCGACATGCAGCCATCTTGGAATTTGACAATGGAAGCTTGTTATCATTGTTTCTCAGAAAATACAGAAGGGATCGCTCTCAAATTTCATATGTAGGTTTCACTTGGTGCCTAGTCATGTATATTGGAATTTGGGACTGATCAAGATTCAAGATGGCAGACACCTTGGCATTTGACAATTGAAGTTTGGTATCACTGGTTTAGCAATTTAGAAATATATTTTCTTATTGGGTAATGACTGCAGGCTGTAAAAATAACAAAAATGTACTAAAATATTTAAGCTTGTGTAGCAGAACAATGAATTCACATCTGTTTTTATGTATTGATTCAGATACAATTACATCTTTTACGAAATATAGTCCTTTTTGAGATGTGAATAAGGCTTGGTTATGCTTTCAATGACATACTGCACTACCAGATTGATTTTAACCTTTAATTGCACATATATATAACGTTATAGCAGTATTAGTTACGTTGCTCCTGGCGCCTCTGTAAGCTCTGTTAGAAATGTCCGACACTTGCCCATCAACACTCGTACAGCTTCCGTCACTAGGATATCTGGTGGAAGGACTCCGGTGGACTCCACAGAAACTGTGGACAGGAGAGGAGACGTGTCATAAGGGAGATAACTCTTCATTATAGACTTTATCGATAAACAACCACCAGTTACCTCCCTTATTAACAATGTTTATTTCAAATTCCTTTAGACACAGCATGCTTAGATAAAAAATTTTGGTAATTTAAATCAGTATAATTTATTGGTTGTTAAATGAAATGAAAGTATTATACTAATATACTGGCACTTGGTATTGATTGATATATTAATTTTTTTTTTAATGTAATTGTTTCAAAAAAGAATTAATCAACACTTCTATAAATTAAGACATTTTACAGGTATAAACTCATCACTACAGTAACACATGTACAGATAAAACAACTTACAGATGAAGTGGTCTCTCACTCGTGATAATTTAACAAGGTCCTTCAGATCGTCATGTCTGAACACCTCCCTGCTACAGGTGTCATGTCGGGCAGACTTTACATAGGCTTTGTTCTCACCTGTAATCAAGTTAAATCATCCATGAACTAAATTTAGATAATTAAGTAACCAATTTTGTATACCTGTAATTTCTTTCTCAATAGAGGTAATTTTAGCCACCATTACATAAAATTCACAAAGTCTATGCAAGTTTAATATTTTTACCCATGACTTCTTTTAGGTAAGTGATACTCACCATGGACATTTTTAATTTCTATGACTCCTGGGGAGAAACATTTCTTCAGTTTTTCTGCCAAATGATTGACAACTGGCTGTAGTAGGGTGATTTCTGGCAGCAGTCTGTAGGATGCTGTGGCTAGAGTAAAACAGTATAAATCACATTAGACCTTCAATAGTCTACAACTCTCACATGATAGTGCTATAGATAAAGATAACTTTCTATAAGAAATAGCAAGGGCTTTTTCAATGACCCATATCCAGAATACTTATTAATTTTTTTTTCTACCTTGTGAACTTTCTGGTATCAGTGATTTCAAGAATAACAAGAATATTCATATCAGAATAGAACTTATAATTATAACTCACAACTTACCAACAGGAGAAAATTTGGCATGATCTTTCCCTAGACCTTTTACACACTGTAGTTTTAAATCCAGTTCCTGTAAAATATAATTTATTAAAATTGAATCATACCTTTACAAAGTCATTATATACAACTTAATATTATTAAGCTTCCATATGCTGTAAGCTTTATACCATTGATGCCCTAAGCTTTAAGACATGTCCAAAGTTCTTGATCAAAATTCTATCAATATTTTGTGTCTTGCTAGAGGCTCCTAGATTAATGTTTGTGTGTATCAACACATGCCTAGTTTATATATTATCTACCTGTGTAACTATATTTAGACCTACCTGTCCTGGTCGCAACTTTGCTATCAGGATGTCATCATTCACTGGCCTTATATCGCCTTCTTTGAACTGAAAGTAAAAGGAATCATAAAGTGATGCCCCAATGACTTTAATGTTACCTTGCAATACTCATTAGCATAGTGTAAGTTTCAATGTTTTGGTCATAATGCCAAAATCAAAAGCTCTATATAAATAGGTACCAATAACTGGAACTTTATTTTCATGTTTACTACATTTAAAGATGCTCCACAGCTGACAAACAGTATTTTTCCTCTATCAAAAACAGGAGCAGATGAATTGATATTTTTCTTCAGTTACAAAAGTTACTTACTTAACACCATTACCACCATTGAAAGGTTTGAGCTTCAAATTTTACTTGAAGATAAAAATATTAAAAATAATTAATTGCATCCCGAAAAAATTCCATGGCACTATATCCTACCGTATTTGACCTAAAGAGGGCACAGGGTGCGGGTAACTGCTGATAGGGGCGCTCATATTAAGTTCATTATTTCTAAAGTTATTTGAAACAGAGCCCAAAAGCTTGCAGCTAAACAGTTGTCACTTCAAAGGGAACTGCCGCAATCTTTGAAACGGACTATAGCGAGTTTCCCCGCGAAAATCTTTTGATGTTTTCTAGCATGTGGACCCTGTTGTCTAGACAGAATACAAGAGTGAAAGGGAATGTGTCAACCTGTCAAACAATACCCATCATTTGAACAATAACTGGTGTATAATCGTGTTTGTATATGATATAATTTATTTCGCTTTTGGTGCGTTCATAATTTGTACTTAATTCTACATAGGGCATAGTTCCATGGAATTTTTTTCGGAATGCAATAAATTATTTTTGATATTTTTGTCTTGAATTAAAAAAATAAACTAAAATGTTTCAATGCTGGAAATGGTTTAAAGTAAGTAACTTTTGCAACTGAAGAAAGATACTAATTCTTCTGCTCCTGTTTCCTAAAGGAATTTCAGGAGAAATAAACTGATCAATCACAGCCCAAAAAAGACTTTCTTTAAAGATTTACAGATGCGAGGATTAACTTCAAAGCCATAGATTGTACCATTATCAAAATCTTTTGATGTACATCACAGTACAATACTACCTATTTCATCTGTTGTGCACACAGAGCCTTTAGCTTTGTTATGATATAGTTTAAGGGTGGATATATAACAACAGTGATAGTAATCCATGGAATATCATGGATGCTCCATTCTAAAATAAGGATAATTTCACCCAAGAAAAACTTACTATTTCGGCTTGCTTTCCAACAGGAATCCATTTGAAATGTTTTGTTGTCACTAACAAAAAAAAGATATAAAGAAATCTTTACATTGTATGTCTGGAGCTGAGGTTGCAAAACTTAAAATAACACAATATATTTATCTAAAAAAATTTTTTTTTAACATAAAACTTAAAATATCTATGGAAAAAAACCAGTGAATTATTTTAATTGATTAAAACTACTGAATAACAAATTGTTAGAATACAATGATTTCAGTTTAACTTATGTAACCAAAACCACACACTTAAACTCTAATATAACTCATGATGTGGATTAAGATGTTCTAAATACCACATTTAATACCTTTGTGGTCTTTGTACAGTTCATCGGGGTCAGTTGTGTCCTTGGCGTGACTATTTTTGGTACATTTGACCTTGAGTTGAAACTCGATTGTGTCTTCTGCCGTTCCTTCTGTATCACCTGTTGATGATAAGTATCAGAACAGTCAACACAGTTGACCTAACCCATGTCACAACTACAATGAAATCTTATCACACAACCAGAGAACTATATGTGTCTAAGCATACACAGAAATTTTGATAGGTATTCAGGTAAGGAGCATTAAATCATGTATGTTGGGTCTTTTTACTTACTATAACTTGGAATGAATTTCGTTTAAATACAAAGGTTACAGGAAAAACAAATGCAGGTAAATCTTACCATCAGAGCGATACTCAAACAGCCGTGGGTCTGCCTTGATGGGAATGAGTCCGAGTCTGTGAGATAAAACCTCATCCTGTATGATTGATGTGTTATTGTAGATGTATACCTTCTCTATAGCCATGGTCGGTACCTTTAAGGTTAACAAACATACCAACAATTTGGGTATAAATACATTGACACAATCACTTAATCACGGTTGTTCTTGGCTTTGTCATTTTAGAAAGGCCCGAGTTGAAATAGGGTAATCAGGTAGTAGCTAATGTCTATATAATGTCATTTATAGTAACCCTGGGAGTATCCAGGATGATGACAACCTTATGAACATCATAAAGAAGGCTTGATGCATGTAATTTAGATCAACAAGTTTAAAGTTAAGTTTTTTGCTTCAAGAGATCAACACAAACACATAAATGAGTCAGATCCTTCCTCAGAACCAGCATTCCTCAGTGGAATAGAGTGTACAAGCCCAATACTATAATGAGACAGTAAGGCTAAACTAACCCATATTCATTGATGTCCAACTAAACTACATTTAACTGTATTGTATAAATGAAGAGAAGTACTGACCATATCAGTACTTCTTTTCATGAATCTCTACATGAGGTCATCCAAACGACAGAGTTTTGATAAGACCATCTCAAAAAATTATTACCCCCTCCCCCCTTGGTATCTGGTACTGCTTTAAAATATTATCATATCTTTTCATGAAATGTGACTATTATTTTAGATATTGTGATGGATATAAGAATGATAACTCAGACAATCAATGTTGGAGAAACAATATGATTTCCGTTTGTTTTCTTACCTCAGACAAAAGAATTCTGCGAAATCCATTGGCAATAGCAGCATCAATGCCCACCATATCAAATTCAAGTTCATCATCTCCCATCTTCACTACATCCACTCGGAAATTCTGCATCATAAGAACAAGAACTTATCATCTGACAATATAACCTTAAAAGAAAAGTTAAAAGTAACGTTGTGTATATAGAAGTTTATAGGAATGTTCACACATACGTTTGAATTCTTACCATTAATGCTAATGAATATTTTTCAAATAGACGAAAACATAGTTAATGTAGCAGGACTGGATTGGGTCAAACATTTTAAATTAGGTCGTTCATTCAATAGAGGATCTAGTTAGTGTTCGGAGGTCCAGGGTTCTAGTTCTATTCCAGCTGCTACATTTTCTCCTCTCCTGATGGGCACCCAGCAAATTACCAACAGTGGTGGTATAAGGAGTTTATGTGTCTTCAAGGCTGAAGACTTTGAGAAAGGGAGAAGTGTAGAGGGACTGGACTGGGTTAAACATCTGCTATGTATTAACTGTCGTCGAAGCATAGGTACGTTTGATTGTTGGTTGTTTAAAGTCAAGATTTAGGTTACAACCTCTATTCTAGACTTTATCCCTCCTACTTTCTCAACATGGGCCTGGGGCCGGCTACAGAGGAGTTTATAGGTACCTATGATCGAGGTCTTTAAATATGCCATAGGCATCTCTGAGCCATTGTCGACCAAGTAACTCAATTGATAGAACATCTGGCTAGAGATTCAGAGGTGCCCGCGTTCTTGAGCACCACATACATGCCATACCTCCCGGCGCTGATGAACAATTCATCCCGTATTTTTAAAAGCCTTTTGATTGTCTCACGGGCAGGCCGGAGAGTCTAAATTTCACCGTATTTCTATAAACCCCTCTGAGTTTTATTTGCGTTACCACAGTTAGTGTAACATGCCTTGGTTAATTGTAGCACGAGCAGGTAACCACTCCCTGAACCGCCTAGACAACACCCATTACCTGGCCCTAAATTAGCAGCCTTATGGCGTATTTCCACCTTGGCTTGTGGTGTCACTTGCACGCTCACGTCTTGTGTATTAAGAGTTACGTAATTTGGATAGTCAAGCAGCCTATCGGCCCGCCTAGAAAACAATCAGCTGGGCCTTTTAAATTTTTATGACTTACAGCTAGTGGCATTACAACAAAACAAATAGATCGGATTACAACTGTGAATGATTTACTCATCGTTTTTAATGTTAAAGATGGCCTAATCATGTATTTGCATGGATGTCACAAACTTTTGCAATCGTAATGGCCGCCATTTTGGGTAACCATTTGTAGTAGTCCGATATTTGGAAAAAATTACAACGACTTAATCAGGTTGGGCACAACCCTGCATATGGGTAACAGTTACCCATTTGAGTAACAGTCTGGCCACTACATTTTATCCCCTTCTGTTGTTGTAATTAAAATTTCTATTTAATTAATACCTTTTCAAATTTCCTTTGGCTCCAGGTATCATCGTATCCCTCATATGCTCCAGGGTAATCAGTGCTATTTACCTATGTAGTTAGAAACAGAGTTTTAAAAAATCATATTATTGAATTGAATTTAAAACTGAACAACAAAATTTATCCGATATTTGGAAAAAATTACAACGACTTAATCAGGTTGGGCACAACCCTGCATATGGGTAACAGTTACCCATTTGAGTAACAGTTACCCATTTGAGTAACAGTTACCTGTTTGAGTAATCAATAAGTTACCCAAATGAGGAATTTTGTGTAAGAAAAATGCATGAAGTTGTTTTAAACTTTTTTATCAAAAAAGGGCGTAATAATTTTGACATGGCACCATTGCTAACATAACATAGTACATTATTAATCAAAATGGGACAAACTTCATTGTCTCAATTTTGGTAAAAGTCACAAAATAAACCACCTCCATTGCTTACTATGGTGCTAAAAATAGAACACAGGTTAAACTCATTCAACCACGACATTTGCACTGAATTTCCCTGATAGCTATACACTGAAGTCAATGGAGAGCACCTAAATTGTCATCTTACAACAAAGTTAGACAACAGAATTTGATATTTCACCCACAGAAACATACAGTCTTTGATCAGTTGTAAGTCATTCTAAAAATTATGACGCCCTTTTTTGTTAATAATTTTTAAAACAACATTATGCGTTTTCTTTTCACATAATTACTCAATTTGGTAACTTATTGATTACTGCAAACAGATAACTGTTACTCAAATGGGTCACTGTTACCCATATGAAGGGTTGTGCCTACTCCAACAATGTTAGAGGTATAGCACGACGAGACACTTTTGATCATTACGTCGTGTCTAACCTCTAACAATCGAGGCAGGATTCACACGGCGCAGAAATAGGCTCGATATAAATTCAAAATTTCAAGTTGTGTTTACACTAACCTTTTATATCCTGAAAGAATTATCCCAAATCATGTTAAATCAAAAATTCAAAATGTCACTATTGCACTGTTATACCGAATTTAGACATTTCTATACCCCCACCACTATTTGTAAGTCTACCCGGTCGCCATTTTTACTCGGTTGTTACAAATTACGGAATGGTGATGGAAAGTAAAAGTATCATTATCTATGAAATATTTTGCAGTATTTCGACTAAAATGCATCAATTCATTTAAAAAATTTACAGAATCAATCAGAACTAATAAAAAATACTTGTTTCCGTGCATACAAACAAACTTGGTTACCACTATTAATATTATCTTTCCATTTGATACACCGTACTATAATTTGATAAACCGGAAGTGACGAAAATTTGAATAGGAATTAACCTACATTTGTAGATTATACAGCGATGCTATGGGTCAGCTCTTAAATGTGTGATTATTCCGCGGATTAATGTTATGTCATACCTATTCTTATACCAGGATGTGTTCATGGATAACTACTGATTCACGCTATATACATGTTTTTTGACATTCTGGTAAGTTTTTCACTTGGTAATTAAGCGTCAAAGTTCCGCTCTACTTCGAGGGCGGAACTTGCGAAGACTCTTATAGGGTTCGGGCATTAGATCTCGATATTGCACATCAGAAGTTTCTCAATATCGAGATCTAATATTATTGGATTAGGTTGTGCCCAACCTGTATGCCTCATCAACACACTGTCGTCCGTAGCAAAGACATAACCTACTGCTGGCAATTATCAACAAATAAACAAAGTTGAAGCTATTTTTGTTTTCAATTATGAACTGGCAACTGATGTAACAGTGGTTATTTGTACGAAATACCGAATTGGATTTTTGGTAAGGGTGATACTGTCTCCCTGTTGAGATTTTATGTAGTTATTTTAGGGGAAATATAGAAAAGCAATGTTTACATTTTCTATGCCATGTTCTTTAAGTGTAACTCTTGTCCTGACATCATGCATTCGGTCTTCCATGTTGACAGTCTCAATAAGTCAAATGTGTCTTTTTAACCAACATGTGTTCTGTGCGCGTTGTTTTGGTATTTTCTACGTTAAATACTACCTTATCAACGACGTGCTGAGAACTATTCCCCTCAAGCACTGCAATGACCAAGACGATTTGTCAAAATCCGGATATGTCGTTTACGCATGTGCCGAAAGGGGAGGGTTCCTAGTTCCGGTAATCGACCGAAAAGAAAATAGAAAAATGGTAAGCAATTTCAAGGCTTTTTATCATGAATGCAGCGACAGTTCCATTCTCTTTTTGGTGTGTAATATTTGGTTAAGTATGTGAAGTATTGCGATACCTTCGGAAACTTTGAATTTTATCGCTAACAACCAACCGGCAGAAAGCACCTGCCAGACTTCACTGCTAGAGTTATTGGATGTGTAAATTACCACAGGAGTTTGACGTTTTGTCAATATATATATAGTATAGCAAACTGTTAAAAAATTACAGAACTGTCCGGTCCTGTGATAAATGTTGATCCCATTAAACTTTCCGCAGAAATATCACGAGAATTATTGTTGACGGCGACATTATAAGTACCATGTATATATAGAGACTGTGTGACGGCATTTTTATGCGGCGTCAAAAATTAAAAATATGGGTCCGGTTTTTATATGCAAAAAAAATGTTAAAATTTGAGCTTACCGTGTCCTTTTTCGGTTAAAAACTGAAGTTTTCAACAAAGTTTTTAACTAGGGATCATGCGGAAAACATTGTAGACTGTAAATATTGCTCAAAAGAGGCAAATTTGGCGTGGAAAAGACAGCAACTCAGTGTTCACATGTGCTGGCCATGGTCCAAACATTATCGAAGATTACACTGAGGCCAAAATTCCTTTCAAACCTCCTAGAATTGTTTTTAAATATTTCAAATGCTACAAAAACAGTTAAGATGAGTTCAAGATGTAAAATTGAGGTGTTTTTTTTTTCTTTTCTCGGGGGTTTCACCCCCGAACCCCCGTTGGCTCTTCGAAGCGGTGATTAAAAATGGCGACATGTTTACATGACCCGTAGCAACCTCTGACATGCGCACTGATTATTATGTTTCTAAACTTCCGGGGTCTGCTATACTAGAAACTTCACAAATTAATGTACAATATATCCCCTCAGTATTTACAAGATATTCTAATACCTTTTGATAATAATCCTAAAACTGAAGGGGAAAGGAGGGCAAAGGTCATAATTACTCATCTTAAAAATAGTTGTACTGATTTAAAATCTTATTTACAACGGGGTACCATGATCATCTAACTGATAACCCATCATATCATGTAGTTGCTCTGATTCATGTGAGACAGTTTCCCATTATTGTCTTGAAAGTCCCCTCTACATAAATATTCGCAATGACTTATTCCAAAACATCTACAGATACAATAATACACATTATCATATTATAGTATTGATACATTTCTATATGGATGTAAAAATTATGATGTTAGTACTGTATAAATAGACAAATGCTGAATGATATTCATTCATTGGAAAGTTAAAACAATTGTACTGACCGTAGGATTAACTTACAAATATAGTATAATCTTTGATTCAGATGGAACTCAGTTGAACAATAATGCTACTGTTTGTGTGTTAATAAATCAATTTTCAATTAATTAGTTTGTGATTCTTTAAATTTTACTATAATAATTACTTATTAATCAATATTCAATAAACATGTTATTAGTAAAATATATATAAAATTATACACATTTAATTTCAGACATTATGAGATAGGATGGTTATAATGCACAAGGACATTTGGTCAAACCACCTTACTGTTTATCATTCCTATTAAAATGTTATATTTCTTATGTATTTATTTCATATACATATGTATCTTAGTTTAAAATCATTACATCTATAAGTTTGTAATGTATGTGTGTGTAATGGTGTGTGTGTGAATATGTATTTATGTAATATGTATATATTTATAACCTAATTAGTTAAAGATGCTCCACCGCTGACAAATAGTATTTTTTCACTATTAAAAACTGGAGCAAACGATTAGGTATTTTTCTTCAGTTACAAAAGTTACTTACTTTACACCATTACCACCATTGAAGATTTTGAGCTTCTAATTTTACTTTAAGTTAAAAATATTAAAAAAAATTAATTGCATCCCGAAAAAAATCCTTGTCACTATATCCTATATGGAATGAAATACTGATTGCGCATGCACCAAAAGCAAAATAAATTATTTTATATATTTTTTTGTGTTAATTAGCTATACATATACATATACGATTAAACACCAATTATTGTTCAAATGATAAATGCCATTTATGCTCTGTCGGCGATGGGGCATCTTTTAACTTTTCTATGTTTTGTTATTATATATATAATTATTCATTTCAAAATATTGTAACCTATTATCCACAAAATGAAACAATTTATACAGGCTTTGCCTGTTATTCAATCATTTTGACTGTAACATCATGTCAATAAAATATGCTGAAATGAAATATAAAGAGAAGAATGGTATTATGTTTATTTTTAAATGCTTGTTTGGGACTGTTTTCCCATAATAATAAGGAAGCTGTGGGAAGCTAATTTGGGTTTTTGTGGTATCTTAGTTGATACCCTACCATGCGTTGGAAATATTCATTTTGTAAGCAGGAAATATTCAAGCCAAGTAATTTCTAACTGTTATTGACTTTCAGATCAAGTTTATACTGATACAGAACAGGGCAGGCAAAACTCGCCTTGCCAAGTGGTACATGCATTTTGATGACGATGAGAAACAGAAACTTATTGAAGAAGTTCATGCTGTGGTTACTGTAAGAGATGCAAAACACACAAACTTTGTAGAGGTAAATGTCATGTGATATTGCAGTTTTTTATGCAGAGAAAACCTTTTTAGGTCACCTGAGACGAAGTCTCAAGTGACCTATTCTAATCGCCTTTTGTCCGTCGTCGTCCGTCGTGCGTCGTGCGTCGTGCGGTGTGCGTCGTCCGTCGTATGTCCGTAAACAATTTACATTTTTGACTTCTTCTCCAAAACTGCTGAAGCAATTTCAATGAAATTTTGCACAAACCTTCTTAGGCATAAGGCCAATAAAAATTGTGAATTATATGGTCCCCACCCCCCAGGGGGCTGTGGGAGGGGCCAAAAGGGGTAAAATTGAGTAAAATTTCAAAAATCTTCTTCTCTACTCACAGATGTGGTAGAATCAAATACTCTTCATAGATAGAAAGGTCTTAAGGTCCTTTACAAAAATTGTGAATTATATGACCCTGGGGTCTCACGTTTCCCCCTGGGGAGGGGGTCAAGTTTACTATAGTTTATATAGGGAAAATACATTTATGAGAATGTTTTGCTCAATTTTCATTGGAAACGAGTCAAACTTGGTTAGAATTATTAGCCTGAGATAGCATTTTAATATCATATCCACATTGGTCCTGGCCGACCCCCTGGGGGCAGAGGGGTGGGGCTAAAAAATGGTCAAATAGGCTAAAACTTCAAAAATCTTCTTCTGAAATTCTGGAAATGGTAGAATCAAATACTTTTCATAAATAGAAAGGTCTTAAGGTCCTTTACAAAAATTGTGAATTATATGACCCTGGGGTCTCACGTTTCCCCCTGGGGAGGGGGTCAAGTTTACTAAAGTTTATATAGGGAAAACACATTTATGAGAATGTTTTGCTCAATTTTCATTGGAAACGAGTCAAACTTGGTTAGAATTATTAGCCTGAGATAGCATTTTAATATCATTTCCACATTGGTCCTGGCCGACCCCCAGGGGGCAGAGGGGTGGGGCTAAAAAAGGGTCAAATAGGCTAAAACTTCAAAAATCTTCTTCTGAAATTCTGGAAATGGTAGAATCAAATACTTTTCATAAATAGAAAGGTCTTAAGGTCCTTTACAAAAATTGTAAATTACATGACCCTGGGGTCTCCTGTTTCCCCTTGGGGATGGGGTCAAGTTTACTATAGTTTATATAGGAAAAACACATTAATGAGCATTTTTTTTCTCAATTTTCATTGGAAATGAGTCAAACTTGGTTAGAATTATTAGCCTGAGATATCATTTTAATATCATATCCACATTGGTCCTGGCTGACCCCCTGGGGGCAGAGGGCGGGGCAAAAATAGGGTCAAATAGGCTAAAACTTCAAAAATCTTCTAAAATTCTAGATATAGTAGAATCAAATAATTATAGATGGAAAGGTCTTAAGGTGTTTTATAAAAATTGTGAATTATATGACCTTGGGGTCCCACGTTACCCCCTGGGGAGGGGTCAAGTTTACTTTAGTTTATATAGGAAAAATATATTTGTGAACATTATTTGCCCAATCTTTGTAGGAAATAAGTCAAACTTGATAAGAATATTTAGCCTAAGATATAGCATTTTAACATTCATATCTGTCCTCGATGACCCCTTGGGGGACCAGAGGGGCAGGACCAAAAAGGTCAAAATGATTAAAATTTCAAAAAATACCTCTAAGCTCTAGTTCACAGGTTTGATTGAAGCAAATACTCTTCATAGTCTAAAGAGTCAAATTTATAAATCACTGACCAACTTCAAGGCCCAGCATATAGTGTTTATATGTCTTTAATTTGTTTCATTATTTGTTTCATTATATATTCTTACTCAGGTGACCGCTAAGGCCCATGGGCCTCTTGTCTTCCTTAATTTAGTTTTGTTTCTGTAAATTGAGATATACAAACAAAAAGATAATAATTTGATGTTGCATGCGTTTTTTTAAATCTTTAGCTAGCAATATTTAGAAAATCTAAATTTGTGCCAATATATATATTAAGGAAATAATTAAAGGTAAATGATTTCATTATTTCAAAATAACAGCAATTTGAATAGAATAACATGTTTGCTGTACCTGCTGTTACAGTTTTAACATTAGTAACTGATGTGAAGATGGTCATTACACATTTAATCCTCTTTTTTTTCCAGTTCCGGAATTTCAAGATTGTGTACCGACGCTATGCTGGTTTATACTTCTGCATATGTGTGGACGTCAGTGACAACAACTTAATGTATCTAGAAGCTATTCACAATTTTGTAGAAGTTTTAAATGAATACTTCCACAATGTCTGTGAATTAGATCTAGTATTTAACTTCTATAAGGTTTGTAATATTTAATTTATTAATTCAAATTTACAGTCAAATGCATAAAAGAGATTTAAGACAATAGTGTGTTTAAGCATTTTCATAAATCAGAAATCTGTTTTTCAGAATTAGTCTTGTAGACGTTTACTTTTAAACTGAAGAGCTGATATTGTAATTATTCGGCTCAATATACCATGTATTTCACTCTGCCATTTGGCATTGATTTTCAGGTACTTTTTAGTAAAACAAGAGAGACAATATATCATTCATTTTAGATAATTCCTCATATTCTCCCCTTACATGAAAGCAGAGCATGGAAACTTAATTGAATGATACTTAGAAACTTTAGCCATACTCACTTTGGCCTCTCGTTATTCTAGAATATATATCACTCGATTTGTAACTTTTCTGTGTCTGGAAGCTCTTTGATCTATAAGCTTGAAGATCTTCTGAGTAGACTTCTCTTAGAAGAGCACATTTCAATTGGCCTCATATAAGAGATTGAAAATTTCAACATGATTTTCTAATATGCTATTTCTACTGACAGGACACATATTTTTAGATGATATGACTGTTTCGATATTTACCCAACTATATAACTGTTTCTCTTTTCCACAGGTGTACAGTGTTGTAGATGAAATGTTCCTTGCTGGAGAAATCCGAGAAACAAGTCAGACAAAAGTTTTAAAACAGCTACTCATGTTGTCATCTCTGGAATGATAGAACTGGACTGATTAATTAGAGATCTTCATCATCCTCCATTAAAATAGAGACTGTCACATTACATATCCCATGGAAATTATGCTAGTATCGTATGCAAAAAATTTAAAGCTGACATATAGCTTATACTTGGAAGGTAGAACCTATTTTAAAGGCCCCTCGAACTACCAGGAGCAAATACTGGGGTAATATTAAGGTGCTTCCTCAGATTATGTCAAGATATCCTGGTCTGGACTCTAGTAATTGATTCCGCTAAGCAGGTGGTTGTGAATCCACCATATCTGCTCACAACTTCCAGACCAAGAACACTCAGAAGAGGGATTATAGAATCATTATGTGGTACTACATAAAGTGGTTCAATTACACAAAGACCGCACTAGAATATAACAATAATGGTAATTATACGTCATCAAAGGTTTAAGAATTTTTACTCAATTTCAGTTTCACTCTGTCTGATTGACAAATTTTATATACCATCAGAAATATTATGAACTTTTTAATTGTAAAATTTTCAAACTTTGTATGGTATACAACAGTGTATCTGCATTCATCCCAGATTGTAACTAGATCAGATCTGTCAAGGATACAATTCTGATTTGTTTGGGAGTTGTCTAGTTGCTATATACTTGTGACTGTGACATCTTTCTGTTAGTGACAGTACCTCTTCATCCATGTGTATACTACACTGAAGCATTCCAGTGGCATTAGTTCAGTAGGACTATATGGTTGTTGTCCACTATATACTACAGTCAAACCTCGTTAACTTCAACTGGTGTTATTCAAAGACTTGGTTGACATTTATCTCAGCAAAAGTTTATTAAACAAACTCTGAAACTTTCTGTAATTTAAAAGTTTGCCTACCACCAATTTTGAGTTAATGAGATTCAACTGTGTTTCATGTCAGTTGTGAATTCTAGAAATTGACTGTTATTTTGTATTCATTATATCTATGTACAATTCATGAGAAGTCAGGTACCTTGGGATATTGTGTTTAAGAATAGGCCTATAGAGAATGGGCAGTTAATATAGATCATGAATCATATTTAATCATAAAGCATTGTTAAATGTTTCATGTATAATAGAACCATAAAGTGTACACTACATTATGATAGAGTGCTAATTTGATAGAAGAGCTCTTTATTGAGGTAAACGTGAGAGATGTATTCCAGCAAAAAGCAACTTAAAATTCATCTACCAATTTCATTAGATTTGTTCACATGGTTAAAAAAAATGCTAATGCATGTATTCTTTAGTACTAATTAGAGAGATGGGATGTTTAGGTCATTTTGTATAAGTTTCAATACTTAGATATGTAGAGTTAAAAAAGTCATTCAATTACAAATTGAGCTTCATTTGTATTTAAAATTGTTCTATACTGCCATTCATCTTAGGACAGAATATACATATATGTTATATAAAGCTGTCATAGGAGACCATGCTGTTAATTGATTAAGTTATAAACTTTACTGGGATTATTTAAAGGCCCAATACCTTTCTGAAACGGCTTTTAATTTTTAAAATGTGAATGTAAAACGAGATCAATAATTTTGTTGAATCGCTAAATTTATTAACTTACCGTTAATACTACAATTATCATCATCTTCTGAACAATTTAATTAAAACAAATAAAACGTTAATTTTCATAACGCGGGTTGTATTATGTTTCCCGCCGTCGTCCTAAATACCACTCGGTAGTTGACAATCACTGCACCGGACGGCAAAACAGCGAAGTGACTCTCCACCAATATCAATATTACGCAGGAAATCTTGCATATGTTTGGTGTTGTAACCTGATATTTGGCCATCGATATGTATTTTCTTATGTTATTTATGTTTTTAAGAAAACTTTAAATTTTGCTCCGGAAAGGTAGTGGGCCTTTAAAGATCAGATGTGAAAGAAAATTAATTTAAGTAATAGATAGATTCATTAGATGTATATAATCAGTTTAAAGTGCTACAGATCTTAATTACAAAATTTTTGTTGACAAGGAATTTTAATTATTTTGTGGAATGTTTTTTTTGTTTCCACTTTGCTATCATTTCTTCTGTGGTAGAATCTCTTTAGAGCATGCATAGAGCAAGAAGTGTATGCTTATAAAATAGAGTATGTCACATCAAAAAATACTATTTGAAGAGTATTGGTATGGTTGGAATGAAAAAAAAAATAAGAATTTTCCAGAAAATTAAAATCACTTTATAGATAAAATTTGTTTTATTGAATGTTATGGGACTGTTTTTCTTAAACAAGTTAGACTTACCGTATTTCTTTAATTCTGGAGATTGGTTATGGATTAGGCTAAATTAGTAAAGCTATTCTGTGACAGAATATAAAGGTACATGTATATTGTGCATATAGTTAATCAAAGGAATTCACATAATTATTTTAGAACATCCCACAGAAATACCATTGTAACCATATTTACTACACTAGAATTGTTCTTTTTGGAATAGATGCAACACATTTATTTCATGAAGTTGTTATGAGATTGTTCAGAAGAAACTGTTTATTTAATTTTGTGCTATAATAGTATTGATTGTAAGGTGTAGAATGCTGGTTAATTAGCAACTTAATTTCTGTGGCTTTTACCACTCGATTTAACTGAAGCTAGACCTTTTATTGTTGGTCTTGCAGCTCAGTGATTTTGAGGAGAATTTATGTTGATATAAATGTAATTTAGTAGAATGTATTTTTACATGTACTCCCAATGCTATGTGCAATTATCATTAGGAACAATAAATTGTGTACAAACCTGTATATAATGTCAGGTATCTTTGTTGTTTTTGTTTTGATAGTTGTCAATGTATCTTTTCCAATGTCATCATTTATTCTCTGCTGATTATTTCATACTTTGAAAGAAAGTTCAGTTCCACTTGAAAACATCAAAGTTTGTTCCATGAGGATGAGGACACCACATATACATCACACATCCAGTTGACATAGAGCAGCTGTCCATCTGTCCACAAGAGTGAATGAAACAGCTGATCTATATAGTCATACAACCGACAACACAATGAAAGACACTATAAAGGACATACAGACCAAAATTAACCTTTATAGTTTTGTGATTCAGAGGTCTTTAGAATTTTCCACTGATAAAAATATTGCAAAGACATGAATGGAAGTGGAGAGGAATTGAAATCAAATACCAACTGATGTCTAGTTTCAAGGCCAATGTAAATTTTTGTATCATGATAATTAGAATAGCTGGGAGTGAAGAATAGGTATAATTACAATGATTGAAATAGAGATTCTTATTCTCAATTATTTCCATAGAAGGTCTGACAATATCCCATTTGGGGTGATTTTTATACTTTTAGCTCATTTCAAATGCATTTCTCCACATGCTACAAGTGAAAATGACATAATGTCACAGCATGTATATACTGTACATGTAGCTGTGATGAACTCTGGGTGAAATGACTATATAGATTCATGAAAATGATTCTGACAGCTTTTGCTAATATTTTCTCCCCATTGAGAAATGTGGAGGTAATGATTTGATTGGTCAATTTGAATGGTCATCAAGAAGTGATCCATATGGGATGTTGTCAGATCCTATATGAAACGGATTTTAATCAGATTGGTGTAATTAGATTCACTGAATTAAGATTTGCAAGGCTAATTTCTTATATAACAGCCAGGGCTATTCTGAAATTGAGTATGTTTTAAGTAGCTCTCTCATATCATAATTAGATGCTAAATGCATACCATCGGAGTGAGGTGCCTCGACAAGAGACGTAAATACTGCAGCGTACCCTAGTCCTTTCCCATTGTCAGGTTTGTACATGACAAAAACAGTGAGTATCAAACCATTTGCATTGGAACTTCATCCTGTAACTAATGTAGCTGATGACCATATAGATGAGTAGTTGCAGCTCCTCACCAGAAACAGGTCAGGGTCATTTGCTCTACAGGAGAAAAGAGAAATATGACCTTTGGGCTTAAGTAGAAATGCCAAAATAACTGAATATTTCAATAAAGTTTACAATGTGCTTATATATATAGTTGAAGGAAACAAAATCAAAATACATCAGTGTATGCTAGTGATACATGCCTTTCTATTCCCTATCAATATTCAACTATATAGTCAGATTTGACATACCTTACTTTTGGATGTAATTAACAAGAATGCCAAGTAAATGATGCGACCAGCAGTCAAAGAAACAGTGTTGGCACTGAATTTCGCATCATGCATGCTACAACATTGAATAGGCACACATAAATGTGCGAGCATGAAACGTGGCTACAAACCGCCTGGCGACCCAATCAATTCCAACAACTTGATAGCAGATCGAGTGGTTAAGGTGTCCAGACATATTTCCACTAACATTTCATCTCTGAATGGCCAGTTTAAAACCTATGTCGCGTAGTTGGTGACTGTATGTGTTTTCTTTCGCTTCTCTGGCTTTCCTGCTAAGTCTTAAATGACACTGACAGACAGAAAACAAAATAAAGCCAGAAGTCACCTTAACTCGATCATTATATTGTATGGTGCCTAAGCACCTAAGTATGATATATTTAGACAGGTGATGCACATCCTGTAGACATCTGCTTTCATTCTCATTCACAAAAACAGGAAGAATTCATGAGTATCCATTTTAAACAAAAAACTAGAAAAACTGTTTGCTTCTTTTTTTTTTTTTTTTTTTTTTTTTGCTTTTATTTTAATACATTAGTATATGGCAGCTAAAGCAATGTGATTCTTGACTAAAATGTCATGATTATAAACGGGGAAAAAATTGTTACTGTATTATGATTCACAGTCCAGCTGGAATGCGAGATACAAACAAGTTGATTGATGAAAGCTTCATTTGATTACAACGGCTTTTTAGAGATCGTCATAAAGAGATTATCTCCCTTCATTCACATGAAATTGATTTCATAGTGTACATGATATTAAAGAATTTTATGGTGACTAAATGAAAAAGATACAGTCAAACCTCATTTATATCTCAATTTCTACAAGTTCAAGTTAACGTAGGTCAACTGTACTATGTGCTGAAAAACAAAAAACATTTTCATTAATTTGGATGAAACAAGTCTGTGTCAATCTATACAAGCCTATCATAAGTGCCATTTCTTTATAATGTAAGCATCTTTGCTGTCCTGCATTACGCAATTTTGGTTTGTATGTAGAGGTACATACAAATGAAGGTAGTTTCTCAGAGAAAATTGAAATAAAAATTATCTGCCAATATTTAAAACTGTCAACAAAATGTAGGACGGCATACACCAGATGTTCAGTTTATAATTGTTATTTTTAAAACAATATGTATCTGTACATAAGGACATAGCCTGGTACAAATACACATACAAACTGACAAAGCAGTTTACACTGGATAAATAAGGTTTTAAAATTACAAAACAACCCTGCTTACCAGCTGATATTGATCTATATGTAGCTGTCTTTCCAGATGAGATTGAAGTTTTCTTCAGAAATAGAGGTGGTTGTTCTAGACAGTATTGTGAGATAGTTTTTAACATGGCTGTCTTGTTTCCCCACGAAAATAAAATGGAAACCAAATTCAAAATGAACCATGAAATAGAGAAAAGGTTAAATGAGACAGTATCCCAGAGATCTAAAGTGATTAAAAGCTCAGCCTGTTGACAATGAAGAAGATATCTTAAAGCTAATTTTTATTTGTATATGCAAAATAACATGAATTTCAAAAATAGTGTTTAAATTTTAAAATTTTGATTTTGATAAGTCTCAAGTTGAAAGATATTGTGAAGACCTCTTATTAAAACAATTTTTAAGAGAAAACATTACTAACCCATTTCATTAATAATTATTTTTCTTTTCATTTCATATTTATAAAGATGTTTTTTTTTTTTTAATTTTATTTCAAATACTAGGAATATCTATTGACATTATGGAAACTTATCCTGTGACATGCATGAGTGTCTGGTATGATTCGAGTGAAATCACAGAACTTTATCCTTACACATCCGACACCATACATAAATAACACAGGTGAAGCATCTTCAATATGAATAAGTTTTGAAATTTACTATATAGTGAAGTAAGCGATCTGGATCAAACTTCATAACACAGTCCAATAATCTATGCAGTTTCAACATGAAAGAAGAAAAGAGTTCCTAGTGTCAAAATCAAAAACTTAACAAGATTGGCAAGATGACTAGACATTTAACATCACTTGGAAATGTCATAACTCCTTCTCAGAAGGAAATGTAAGAATTTTATCACAATGCATCATCCACAAATAAAATTATGATGTTGATATCACTATATCCTAGACAAGAATATTCTATTCTTAAACTACTAATCATCTTACAATAATAGCTTGACTGAAACTTTCAGCCAATATTTTGATCTGTTAGGCACTTTGTGTGATCTTAGAACATTTCAAGGTTCAAAAAGTTATCTACAAAGCATTCATTATACAAATTAAACAGAACTGTGATATTATGCTTCAAATGTATTGCAGGTCTATATACAGTACAGCAAAGCCATATATAGACAAGAAAAAATAATCAAAATAATACTTCCTATTGCGAAACTTGTGTATTTGACCTTCTGATCTATCAGTTACTTCCCCTTGTTTCATGAGTCTATGAACCACCAAAGACAGCAAAAATGGATGATTATACAATTCATAAACTAAATTCACTTTTACAGAAAAAAATTAACAATGCCATTGATCTCATCTCCAGTAAAATAACAATGGATGTTTATCTTTTAGGTCAATAATACAGAAGTTAAACTGGTACCCCGATCAGACAATGTCAGAATTTGGTCATATACACATTACAATGAAATACTTTCTGTGTTTCTATCAAATTCACTCTAAAAATGGTACAATTTAAAATACATTTTGTTATAAATTGTGATATTAACATAAAATAATTAAATATGATTTTGGTAAATCTAATAATAATTCTATATTCAGTCCCAGTCTGTACATTCTGTATGAAAACATAAATGAAATTGAAAATAAAATTGTACCAAGGATTTAGATTATTTACATTGTTTTTTACAATAGATAGGATTGAGGATAGGTTAAGAGGAGAAAAAGTTGGAGTTAAAAGGTCACACAATTCAAACAATTCTTGTACCGATATTCTGATTGCAAAAACAAAACAAAAGTACTCTTGTTCTATAACTATCAACATGGGCATAACTTGCCAGCAGAAGAACGTTTTTTGTCCCAAAATACCATGCTTTTACTTAAATTTGTATTTAGGATTTGACAATTCTATGTTTCATACTTTGCTACTGTAAAAATTGGACATTTTATTACACCCTATTAAATATGATAATAACATTTCTTATTAAATTTTAAGCAAGAAGTCACTAAATTTATAGTGCATGAAAAAGCCAATATTCAAACAGAAACAAAATTTCTGAATTTTTAACCTCCATAACATCAGATGAAGAACAACCTGATAAGCTGATACCTAATGTAAACACTTCCGAGATAAAAAAACCAGTTTCATCATGATTTATGTATTGTATCATAAAAAACTCTGACACACTCTTCTCATCAAAAACATTCCAATAAAAATTATCATTCAAACAGACAAGTAAAATTAAATAAATAAAGTGATGCAATAACTTCAAATGTTTTGATTGAGCTTGAACTGTGATCTATTGAAATTCCAGTATACATACATGTATATCTATGTACATGTCTACATGTTATCATAATCACACAATCAAATGAGTATCTGATGATTGCAATATCAGACAGACATTTGCATGAAAATGAAGTTGTTAATAAAAATGATCATTTAATAGGAAAAAGTGCTGTTTAAAAATCTAACTGCCCCATAGCACCAAAGCAGGAATTGGTTATACACAACCAGAAACTAAACACACAAACCATCTATCTACTATACTAGTAAAGCCTATCACACACTGTCCATGTCCCCCTGTAGATGGTGGGGGATGGAAGTAAGTCGGCACCTGTTCTGTCTGCCAGGAGATGTGTGTCGCCGAGGTGTATTACGACAAGGAGATCCCGGAGAACCAAGGCGTTTCACAGGTTTTACTGGGGAACATGGTGACCTTGACACTTTTCTGTTAAGATGTCGTGGTGTGTGTCCACCTGAAGTCCTAAGAAGGACTCGCTGACCAAGGTTTCCTGGTAGTATGGGCTTTTTGATGCCTGGCACCTTTGAAAATGTGGCATTAGTTGGTGTTGCATCCGGATCAAATGAATTCAATTCAGTTTTTTCTGCAAGAGGTGTACAATTGTCATCATTTGAATTTGCCTGGAGTTTTGGTGTGTGATCACCTTCGTTATCAGAGTTTTCCTTGTTCTTTACAGCTATGTCATCAGATACTTCCATAGCCTCTTCTGTAATATCAGCAGTCTTTTTCACAGAACTCTTTAAAACAGGTCTGTCCTGATCCTTTGTATAGTAAATACTGGGTTTACGAGATAACTGACTGGAGGTTCCTGATTTCTGTTGCTGCTGTTGAGTTGAAGTCTCGGTTGGCTTTAAAAGATGTGTAGAAATTGGCAGACGGGCCTGACCCTTTCCTAACTTTGGGTTTACCTGTACAACTTCCTTTATCATGGCAGCTTCTTTCTCATTTTTGGCAAAAATTGTTGGTATTCTAACTGGTGAACAGCCCCTTTTGCGAGAAACAGAATTTGCAAATCTATATGGTGATGCATGACGATCAACAACATCTGTCTCCAGACTTTTGACACAATGTTTTACTTTTCCAGACAAGTTCGTTTGTAACTCCATTATGCTCTCATGCTTTGGAATAGCAGCATCAGCATGTTTAATGATGTTTTGGGGTGGAGCCATAAGTTGAACATCCTCTTTTGTCATGTCCTTCTGTTTTGTCCCCAGGTACCCTGCCCTCAGTAACAGATTGTGTGTCTCTGATGAGATCTGTAAGTTTGGGGTGTGGTTTTGATTCTTCTTTGACACAGAACCAACATGGAGACTATGCGACCTGCTAACACTAGCTGTCATTGTCTTTACATCTAATGTAGAAACAAACCGTTTTAACTTTTTATCCGTGGTCTTTTCATTGTTTTTTGTTTCTGAAGTTTGACTAACAGCTGGTTCTGAACAAGTCTCTTTAACACTTTCAATGTCCTTATCATTCTCTACCACATTACTTGCCCTAGATTTTAAATTATCTGTACTTTCTATCACACCCATCTCTTGATCTAACAAGGATCCTTTACCACTGTCAGTAGATATTGATCGAGGAAAGTTTTTCTTTTCATTTTTCGGAGAGAGAGGAGAAGAATCTGTTTGACCACTTAGTAGGCTGTCCATACTCTCATGGGAGACTATCTTAGAACTTTTCACACGACCATCCTCACCAGATGAATTGTCACTTTCCGGAGACTTAGAATCTGACACTACAGCACCTACTCTATCAATTTTATCATTAATGGGACTTTCTATAGATATTGAATTACAAGACTTCTGTGCTGATATTAACTCTGAAATGTCCATAGAGTTATCTCCCTTGTCCGGATCAGACCGACTTCCTCCTGAGCTGTCCCCTAGCTGAATCAGGTTGCTGTAGCCTGATGTATCGGGTATGTACAGGGGAACTGGGTCACCTATTTCAGATTTGTCAAGGCCAAAGCTACGCCTCAATTTCATGACATTGTCTTTTTCTCCTTGTAGTAAACCTGCCTTTAGGGAATTGGGTCGACCTCGCCTCAGTGTGCCACGCCGTTGAAGTTGATGATCTGAACTAGAGGAAGTGCAACGCTGGTGATGATCGTCAATTGATTCATGTCGGGTCATGTCATTGACAGCAGAGTCCGAAAGACAAGAACGTGGTAACAGATCAGAATTATCTACACACGAAATATTAGCACTCATTGTTGACATGTCTCCATCTTCATCAATAAAGCCCTCGTTGAGGGAGTTGGTATCTTCCTCATTCAAAGATAGGACAGACTGTTCAGGTAGTGTTGGAGAGAGGACGGACTGGTCCACTATAGCCCTAATAGGGGACTGTCCTTGTGTTGCTTCTGATGGTTTGGTGTTGTCCAATTGACTTGTATCCTGTTTGGTTGTCTTTTTGCCCGGAGGGAATGCTAGTCTCTGACCAACCTGTCTGGCCTGTGTAGATCTGGGACGCTCAGGGAGCTGCTGAAACACAAATAAATGGCAATTAATTACAGTAAACAATGGCTGTCACTAATTCAGTAATAACACTAATCCTTCTTCAAGCTAAGCTGCAACTAATGATAAATGTCCAATATTAGTAACAGCAAATATTACTGGAGCAAAATCAGCATAGAATTATTACATTTGGATGAATTATCTTGGCAGAACACTATTCTATTAAATATATATTCAAAACCTAAATGTAAGATCTACTTTCAATAATATTACAAAATAATTAATTTTTCTTTGTTTTCATATACTAAATTTGACTGATTAGCCAATTATTTTTTTCATACCTCTATGAAAAAAAAATTGCAGAATGATGGATTAATGTATGGATACAAATAACAGAGACAAAACATACAAAAGGTATATCTATGTAAATGCAGCATATACAAATGTAGACTTGCAAACAGCCAGACTGATACAAGGTTTAGCGTTTGTTCTGAATACATAAAACGTCATTTTTCATAAACAAAATCAAATTTAGAGTTTTTGTATATCTATGGAACAGGCATAACATGCTTTTTCTATACATAATCTTATAAATCATCAAAGCAAAAAATTAATTTTGTCAGTCATATAAATGATTAAATCAATAACATTTAAGAGTTTTCATTGCCAATTCATAGATTTTTTTAAATTAAAACATGCAGTAAAAGCCCACAGGAATATATTTGCCTAAACATATGTATATTTGTGTTCAGTTATAGGTATCTTTATATACATATATGTTATAATTGTACAGTTTAGTAAGCGTGGTTTACACAGTGTAAGCAAACGAGTGTAGAATACCTTATCCCCCTTTCCTCCAGAGAGCCTGCGGAACAGACCCTTACACTTTCCCTTTTTGTTGGCAGCAGACATGGATATATTGGAACTCGAGGGGAGCCTGTAATGGGAGTCACAAAGTCATTTCTAGTTAGTACAAAGCAAACACAGTCCATTCCATTACCGTCCAGTGATTCAGATTACATGATCATACAGTAAATCCCAATCTGATTACATGATCATACAGCCAATCCCAATCTGATTACATGATCATACAGCCAATCCCAATCTGATTACATGATCATACAGCCAATCCCAATCTGATTACATAGATTACTGCTAAATCATACCTTTTATGGGGTATTTTTTCATGAAACTTTATCCAAACAATTTCAGAGATATGAATTCATGGTCATGTATAAATCTTTTTATTTTCCATTAATTTAAGATTATTTGGATATAACCCCAGGAAAAATATGATTTTATGGCATACAAGTATTCCTAATATACAGTTTAAAGTTACCGTCACCACAGTTATCATTCCAAATTTCCTCTGATTATCAATAAAGATTAATCTCAGTTTAAATTTTTAGAGCTTTACCACTGAGTTGAATTAATTTGCTATTTTTGTCCCTTTAATTAGGATTATGATACTGAAGCAATGCATGTAAATCTAAAACTTGATTTGCCAAGATGCTGACTTCCCAGGAAACAATACAGTTTATAAACATATAGATATAAAGAGTGATATTGCAGGCATCAGTAGGCATGCAATATATATCAACAGCTACATTCACTTTGAATTGCTATCACTGATTTCTCTACATTTGTCATGGACAAATAATCTTCCCTTCCTGGTATTAATTATTTTGTGTGTTAAAATATATTCTATAATAATTATCTTTTATTTGATTTGAAGATATACATAGACACTTCCTTTTCCATGTAAGTTAGACTGATGTAAAACAAGAGGTCTCAGAGGGATCTTGGCGCCCACCAAAGAATGATCTATGTCTGACAACGGAAAGATGGATCTTTTCTCTGCTTTTCAAACTTTTTCAAACATACTACATACAAAATTTGAGACAGATTGCTTCAGTACTTTCTGAGAAATAGCAGTAACAAACTTCAACTATCACAAGGGACCAATGGGATTCTTCATGTGAAGTTTGAACAAAATCTCTTCAGCAGTTCTTAAGAAATAGTGATAACAGACTTCAACTACCAAAATCCAAGGTGGCTGCATGGTGGCCATCTTGTTTTTCTGATCAGCTTCAAAATCTATATGGCACAACTAAGGACCAATGGAATCCTCCATGTGAAGTTTGAGCAAAATCCCTTCAATAGTTTTCAAGAAATAGCGATAACAAACTTCAACTGCCAAAATCCAAGATGGCTGCCTGGCGGTCATCTTGTTTTTCCGATCAGCCACAAAATCTGTATGGCACAACTATGGACCAAGGGGACCCTCCATGTGAAGTTTGAACAAAATCCCTGCAGTAGTTTTGATGATGGACGACGGACGCAGGGCGATTTGAATAGCCCACCATCTGATGATGGTGGGCTAATAAAAACCATGAACCAAGATCCTTACTATACATGTTAACTATATACATTCTCCACTTCCTTTAGAAAGCCATCACCATGTATATATATGCCATTCCCAGTTATATACTTGTTCCACTTACTTTTTGCTGCCCTTGCGATTGTTGTTAGGACTAAACAGGTTGAGGCGTTTCCTTGTGTTCTTGCCAGCCTGACATGGTGTAGCACTGAAGGCCAATTGTTCTTTACTGCTGAACGCTATATTGGGGGTGTTCAGTGTACCTGTTCTCCTCATCTCTACAACATCATATATGTTATACAATTATAGACATTTCAGATGTATAAACAACATTTCAGATGTATAACCAACTATCAACATTGTCATTTAAAATATTGGATCATACATTTTAAACAGGGAAAGCATTTCTACTACTTTTTGAGTGTAGCTTTAGATTTGATACATCTACAAATATATTTCCTCAGGATGATGTGAAGTTAAATATGTGTACACACTTGTAAATAATCTTTGTTTACATGAAAGAATGCATCTTTTAACACATTTTACATTTGGACAAATAATAGAGCATACATCATCAAATTAATTTGGTATTGTTAAAACTTATCTAGTCCATTTGTTGTTTGAACATTTATCATGAGAAAAGCATTGTCCCTATCCAAAAACTTTCTTATTGTGATGAATGGGATTGGGACATGATGCCTCTTATGACTTAGAAAGGCCATTATATGTGCAGTATTTGACAATACTAAAAACCACTAAACCTTATCAGTATTGGTATACTCACCATTTATATCCATTCTCTTGACTCCTGAAGCTGGAGTGAAAGGTGTGTTAGCCAGTGTAGCCTGGTTTGGAAGGTTCTGTAGGATAGCTTTTCTGTAATCAACAATCACAGAGATATTCAATTCCCAATAAAACATTTACTTTTTACATAGTAATTTATCCTTGTGCTTGAATTACAAACTCCTTAGTGATTAGAGATTTACAGAACAGAAACTATAAAGTTTATGGATCCTGCTAAGGGCTATAAAATTTATTGGAATAAGCCTAAAATACTGTCAGACTTAATCATAGTCAGGACAAAAGTACTTTTTATGAGCAGAGAAGGGCAGTGTTTCTCCGGAGGCTTTGCGCTTCCTAATGACGACTGGCGTGGCCATACATTCTGCGTCCGTTGGTAGACAGGACGGAGCCTGAACGACAGAGCTCTGGTCATGGGCCATGGTTGTATGACTTGTATTACTGTAGGCACTGGACTGACTCATGTTACTGGCTTGGCTTAAATTGCCAGCCTTTCCATCTGTGCTTCTTCTCCACTTTGTAATACTCTGGGCAATGGTACTCACAAGGCCTATAAGAAATATATCAAAACAATGGTACTCACAAGGCCAATAAGAAATATATCAAAACAAATAAAGACAATGGTCCCGTCTCACTAAACTGCTATCAACTTATATTATAATCAGGAGACTTATCTATGTCTAAAGTTACTAGTATTCTTTAGCATATTTGACCTTGAGTCAGTTATGGGGTCAATAATTTGAATAAAATTGACTCTCAAATGAGAAAACTCTTGCTTATTTAGAATAAGGTTTGCCCCTTATATATGACCTGGCCTCAATTTCTCGAAACAAACTTAAGTCAAAAACTGGCTTAAGTCAAAAATTTTAGTATATAAATTACATAAGGGAAAAAACTTAAGTTTTGACTTAAGTCTGCACTTTTGTTTCGAGAAATTGGAGCCTGGTACTTATTAGGTATATTTGGTTTATATGACATTGAGTGAAGGTTTCATTGAAAAATTGACAAAAAAGCATTGAAGCAGTTTGGCAGCATTTGAAAAAGAATGTTTTATCGTTCAAAGTGCCAACTATACCTTTTATTAAAATCTCATTAATAAAGTTTCATTATACACACTACCTTACCTTGTGAATGTACTATGGGGAAGCAAGCTAATTACAGACTGATGAAGATACTGGTAGGATATTTATATTTTATATAATTAGCATATAGTTTAAAAGTTGAATATTACTTTTCTAAGAAATATATCAATTAAGCTTTACTCTCACAGGTTTGCCATGATAGAATATAATTTTATCATGTATAGCCATTAGGCACCAGACTGGTTTTGTTAAGATTCATCTGAGCTGGCATTTGAAAAATACCCTGAAATGATCCTGATCGCTTTCTTTTCTTCTCCTTTTTCCGACAGTCACGTGAATCCTCAAGTGTATCTTCTGTCATATCAAGTTCATCATCTGTGCCAAAAACTTCCGTCATCAATAGAGCTCGCTCGTGGAGGCTGTCCGAGATCATCCCCACGCTGTCAGCACTCCGAATTAATAACTCCACCACTGATGTCTGTACCTATACAAAGTAAAAATGTATTAAATTTTAATTTGGAATGTTTGTTCTGAAGGAGACTTCAAGGCAACTTATTTGTATAACACAAAAAGATTCCGTCTGAATTAAGACCTATATAAAATGCCTAGAAGATCATTTCGCCCACCAAGTTAATTCTAAAAAATATTTGGTATATTCCAATACTTGTCTAAAATTTTGGAAAACTTACTAGCCATGTACATGGGACCTTGATTGATAATTTTGTAAAATCGCAAAATGTATTAGCTATACCGTTAATATTACACCTGCCATCACCTTCTAAACAATTAAATTAATGTACATTAATTAAATGTTAATTTCCATAACGCGGGTCGTATTATGTTTCCATCCTAATTACTGCGCGTTAGTCAATCATCACTGCCCCAGACGGCAAAACAGCAAATGAATCTTCACTATTATCATAGATTACGTAGGGAATCTTTCATTTATTTAATGCTGTAACCTGATCTTAGGCCATCAATATAAATTTTCTTGTTATTGTCGCTTTAAGAAACTTAATTTTTGCTTTGGAAAGGTAGTGGGCATTTAAAATGTGCTTTTCAGTTTAGCTGAATTCTTGATCAGGACAAATCAAGATCATATGAGAGTTGAAATTCTCTACAATTGATTTTTTTAGGACAAAATTTCAAACATGATTGAAATTTTACCATACCAAAGATGATGCAACAGGGCAAATTGACAAAACATTGTGTTAACCATCTAAATCAAAACGAGACACTTGAGTAATGAGGGGTGTAATTGATATCTTATGGTTCTGGTGTCTGATACAGTAATTCAATTTAACAAGTCCAGTCTGGTAATGTTAAACACATTAACAACTGCTCAAGGGCCACAACCAATGCCAGTATGTATGGTCTTACCTGCAGCAGTTTCTCCTCTGAAGAATTCATCTTCTCACTCTTATTGTTTATGTGCATCATATTAGGAGCCAGTACGACGGCCAGGTTTGTGGGGTCCATTTTGTTCTTGTCTGAGTGACTGGCAATTTCAGATAGAAGCTTCATCATGAACCTGAAATAAGTTAAAACTAAAATATGTATCACAATATTCACTAACTTATCAATCATAACAGTATATGAGTCGTCTTTAAAAATCGTCAAAATTAAAAGTCGATCCCTCTTCTTTTTATGTCAATGGAATGGACGAAATGGAGATGCGAGTAACAATAACTCCATATATATATAGCTACATGCCCTGTTCATAGTGGGTACATAAAAATCGTCAAACCCAATGGTAAAATAAGGGTAAAATAAGTAGGCATTCAGCCATTGATATGCTGCAGGCTGATGAACATATATTTTCTTGAACTTCATTTAAAGACCTCTACCAGACACAAAATGTGATGGGTATACACAAATCATATGTTGGCTAAGAACACCTCCTTTCCCTATTCCCATTGACATTATAAAAAAAAAAAAAAAAAACTATCATAACTTCATAACGTATTTTCAGTCGCAACTCAAGCTAAAATTTTCATTCACACCACTGCACTTATAGCATTTATAACAGGGCTGTAATGTTCTTCTCATGATGGGGCTACACAGATATTGGCAATTTCCAGTGAATATTTCTATACAACTATATAACATTCAATTATTTACAGTTTGCACAGATATGGACTCAAAAAACATGCTTTCTAGTATTATCATGCTTTCTAGTATTATCATTATCAGTGTATAATGATAGTACAGCATGAGCAATTCTGTTGTTATGGGAATAGCCACTGGCATAGCAATGTCGCTAAAGATATGAGGCGGAAAACGTGGGGTCATGACCCTACTTTTAGTGGGAACATATGAATGACTTGATTACAATCAGCTGTTCATTCGAATTCATTGATTATGACTGTAAAGAAAAATATATAGGTATTTACAAAAAAACCCATTTATAAATATGTCTGTTAGACATTAAGTGCTCGCTAACTACTTCTTAACCTTAATTTCCAGTATGAAATCATCCTCGGCAACAAGTGTACGTAGCACAATCCATCATGATCGCTCAATCATTACCCTTGGGACTATTGCAAGGGGATGGTTTATGTCCTTGATGAATTGTAATAAACACTTTCCTTTACTTCATCACATCTTTAAATGTGAAATCACTTTGAACTTTGTTAAGTGTGTTCTTTGTTACATAAAAGTGTGTTTATTATCATATTGTTATTGATACAATAGACTTGTTTGGCTGTTAAAAATAGTCGTCTGATAGAACACTGTCCAGTCTCTGTGCACGTGGTGACCTGTGCCATGCTTGAACGCCTTTCTTGGGTACATTAGATCTAGAGTTCAGACACTCTGACTGATATTTTATAATGTTTTGTTTTATTCTGTTTCTCTTACGCAAGTCTGTGTATTAGAACTGCAGCAAATGCGGTCTGTGATCACAGGGTTTTATTAAGTGATAGTACAACGTACACCTAGGACTTAGGATGATGTTAAATAAATTAAATATGTGGCCAATACCAAAAGTTATCCATTTCGTCACTTTCTTTTATTGAATGTATAAACCGATTTGCATTGTATTGTTCTGGAAGTTCCCGAAGTCAATCAGATGCTTGAATATTGTGACCGATTCAAAGGTTTGTATGATACGCCGCTTGAAGTTTACAATAAACAAATGCTTTAAGCACTGTGTAATGTCATTGTTCTTAATTTATAGTAGATTATTGCTGACAAGTATATCTTAGCATATATTTTTGAAAGGTTGGTGTCATTAAATCACGGGGAAATCTATTAAACGGTATAAGATCCGACTTCCGATATCGCTTGCGCAGTTGGAATCAGCGCATTGCGGATGTACACAGATTCTACACCTGACAAGGAAAATAATAATGCAAGTACGCTCGCACTAAAAACGCAACTGTTGCGAGAATAAATAATATTCATTTGTGTAAAACACTGTAAATATAAGGAAAAGATATTTATTTTGTTGAGGTCATAATGAATATCTTAGCATATATTTTTGAAAGGTTGGTGTCATTAAATCACGGGGAAATCTATTAAACGGTATAAGATCCGACTTCCGATATCGCTTGCGCAGTTGGAATCAGCGCATTGCGGATGTACACAGATTCTACACCTGACAAGGAAAATAATAATGCAAGTACGCTCACACTAAAAACGCAACTGTTGCGAGAATAAATAATATTCATTTGTGTAAAACACTGTAAATATAAGGAAAAGATATTTATTTTGTTGAGGTCATAATGAAAATGGAGCACATTTAAATTATGTAACCCCGGTGAAGCCGGGTCACATAAAATTTACAAAATAAAAATCTATTACTTCAATATCCTTTCAAATGTAATTTATCAAAATTCAGGCGATACCACAGCCAACTTCAGCCAAAGGAATTGAATATTCCCACATATTAAAACTACCAGAACTGTTGCCAGATTGGATTACTAGTACCCGCCCTGCACAAATTTAGTAATAACTCCATTAATTGGGGACATTGCAGAACCCAATATAGTTTCCTCAACTCCCCTTTATGTCATGGTTGTGTTCGAAATTTTATCACAAATCTGTCAAGTAATTTAGGAGGTCGCCAGACAAAGTTGTGTCTACAGACAGACAAGATGGACAACCCGATTCCAGTATGCCCCCCCCCCCTCCCCCCACTCTTAAACTTTGTTGTAGGGGTTATTACCAATATTTTATCAATTTGACAGATGTTGATGCTGTATTTAGAATTAATCAAATATAATAATTAGGAGAACCTTAGTGTACACAGGTGTTCTCCTGGGAGAAGTAGACACAGCAGGAGGACGGCCTGATGGGAAGCTTCTGTGTTCCCCAGCTGGAAACATTTGATGAATGTGTCATGGTAGGTACTGGTGAACAGAGGCTCAGGCAGCATGCGGAAAAACTGCTTGATTAAGCTGGTCACATCAAACACATTTGCTTCTGAAAGACCCTTCCCTTGTTCAATTTGTTGCTGTAAAAAATATGAAATGGAAATTATCACATTTTTTTTTTATCTATAAGCCTTTTTTGCAGGATCATTCTAGAATGTACATACCATTTCTTGATTTTCCTTATAAATATCAAGACAAAATCATGAATGAACATTTCAAACATCATTATAATGCATATTCCTAGCAAACTTTCTGCTTCATTTGATAAAATGATAAAACAATCACAAACATTTGTTCCATCTTATATTCTTTAACCTTCAATTATATACAGACTTAAACTTCCATGGCTGCACCTACAGTATATTTCTAAAGCTAGAAAATCTACTGAAAAGCAATCCAAGATGGTTCTAGTACAGTTATCTTTTCTCTGTATAAAACAGTTACCTGTAATTCTTTTTGTCGACTGACAGCGCCAGACTTTCGAAACAATCCTTCCTGATCAATATTTTTTCTGATAAGAATGGCAGCATCCACCAGAAACCTTGAAAGGCAATTTCACAGAGACAATTCTTACCAAGAGTATTGTATAATTTGTATGTGTAACAATAACAAAACAAGCCAAAACAAAAGAATTATAACCATCTAATTAAAATCCAGACTACAGTATATTATTTTATCTTTACTTTAAATTTCATGATCTTATGACACTTAAATTTGCATGTACAGTCAGTACGCAAGTGAGAATTTTGCTATATATTATAATTAATTCAACATATTTTAATTATTAATCCTAAAGTCATTTTCCATTAAATCGTAACAAGATTTTAATGTACCTACTAAAAACTATTTTTTGCATCCAATATATACATTATCATTAACTATTTTCCGTGCCACACTTACCAAGAAATCAATCTTAATTATAGACATGCAATTTTTATGACGACATTTTACTATTGTCAAAGAAGGAAATGACAGTGTCATCAAACGTTGTTTGGATATAAACGCTCAAAACTCCAAGATATTGCAACAGAAGAACATTTTCATTATTTCAAAATAAGCGCTAGGAAACTAGCTTTAAAAGGGCCACTACCTTTCGGAAACGGCTTTTAATTTTTAAAATAGGAATGTAAAACGAGATCAATAATTTTTTAGAGTCGCAGAAGTTATTAACTATACGTTTACTAGCACACTTATCATCACCTTCAGAACTGTTTAATCAGAATAAATAAAATGTTAATTTTCATAATGCGGGTCGTTTTGTTTCCCGCCATCGTCTAAATGCCGCGCGGTAGTTGACTATCACTGCGCCAGACGGCAAAACAACGAAATGAATCTCCACTGTTTTCGTACATTAGACAGGAAATCTTGCATATCTTTGGTGTTGTAACCTCATCTTAAGCCATCAATATATATTTTCTTTTGTTATTAATGTTTTTAAGAAACCTTTAAATTTTGCTCCGGAAAGGTAGTGGGCCTTTAAATTGGCATTATATTGTATTATGGCCAGTGACTACTTCAATTTCCACCTGTACGCCTTTGACCTACTGGCAGTTGACCAATTCTCGCCGTCGCATATGTATCGATTACCATACAATTTTATTTACGTCAATAAAGCCATCTTTGGATAGAAGACATGTATACACTACATGTACTATGTTGATTTCAACAAAAAAATTGTCTGAAAATTTGTACACATGCGATTGCGAGAATTGGTACTTAGCAAGAATTGGTCGCCTGCCAGTATATATATTCAAAAGTTACTTGGAGCAATTGTTTATTTGAAGTAATTGATCTCAGTTTGGTCTAATTAAGGTTTTAATCAGGTTTAAGACACACTTTAATACCTTGGTATGTAACCACAGTCCTCTTCATGGACACACGACACATGTGAAAGGTAATTTCCAAAGATTTTATCATCCTGTTTCTCCTGAAATTAAAAGAATCATCAATTATGGGATCAACCTTAGCTTAGGGAATGTGTGTAGCACATGTAAATGTGTGTAGAATATGTGCCTCTCATAATCGAAGACATTCAGGCATATTATTAGACCAAAGAAAAGAGGTAATGTTATATCTCCCATCAGACTATGTGTGTAGACTCCTATTATATTATGGATAGGTAGTCAGGTTTCCTTTTACCATATTTAGCTTTAACAGCAATCACTGTTATAAATCCATCAAAATGGTTATAACGTATTTACCATAGTAGGCCTAAAATGTAATTAATTACGACCAACATACGATTTCCAACATTCGAACAATAACTAGCGAATGCCAAGATAGCAAATGTTAGCCATCATCACAACGCGTGGTCAACTTTAGGCCTAATGACAATCAAATAAACAAAGGCCGAAACGACTCTGTCGAAAGGGTCACACATGGTTCAATAAGTAACCAATTTGAAGGTAAAATTACATATTTTACATTTTCATTATACAAATAGAAAATACACACGCTTTATTGTATTTCATTCAAAAACATATAAATATAACATCATCAAATTATTAGAAATTCGGATATTTTTGTCAGACCTGTGTTTTCGTATTGTATTTCTTCGACTTCTTTCCTTTAGGCACTTTGATGCCAAGTTCCCGTAGATCTTGTCTAATCAGGGCACGAAGATTTTCCGTGTTATCGATAAATGTCAACTGCTTCATTTTAAAATGGCTGAAATAAAGGGAATAAAATCATCGAATATATATTTTCCATCTTAGCTTCCTTCCATAATGCTGATTGCCTCCATTTTCAACTTTAAATCTCGCACCTTATCGATTCTGATTGGTTGGTGGTTTGACGTCACGGACAGAGCATCTATTTATTTTACCACACAAATGGGGATAATATCCGAGGTTATTCCGAACGAACGTGACTGCCAAGGGAGGTAACTCACATAGACTATTGAAGCAGAACCTGTTTAGCTTCGTGATCAACCAACCGTTTCAAAACAACGCACCAGACTGTTCTAATACACATACAATGGTATAAACGAGCGCTATCGGAGACGCAAACGCAATGTGCCGACACAGACCTCCCTCATAATCAATGGTAATGGCTTATTGCACGTCAAAAACTTTAAGTGCCCAGCGGTCGTGAATGGACACAATTCAGGTCATGGCTGCTGTGTTACATCAGGTAAGTGTCTTATTTTGTCACTTTTATTC
The DNA here is from genome assembly GCF_041381155.1 of Argopecten irradians. Classification (NCBI taxonomy): domain Eukaryota; kingdom Metazoa; phylum Mollusca; class Bivalvia; order Pectinida; family Pectinidae; genus Argopecten; species Argopecten irradians. The sequence continues at coordinate 38,332,680 of NC_091136.1, forward strand.
ACATAGTTATTTCATTGCATAAATAGCATCACTCCAATGGAGGCTGATGATGCAGCCACTATATGATGAGCATTCCTTTATGTTTCTAATTACCTAAAATGCAACGTCTAGAATGATGCATTCTTCCAGGTTTTCTTTAGAAATTAATGTGTATTCACTGTGCCTAGTCTGGTGCACTGTCAGACAGTGAAATAAAAACATTGTATAACTTATTTGTACATGTAATTTTTTGATATGCAGTAACTGGAGAATGGTCTTCTTATATGTATAACAGAAGAAGAGAAAATGTAGGCCTAGTGGCCAGATGGGGACTTCAACCCGGGACTTCTGAACACTAGCCGGATGCTCTACCGATTGAGCTACCTGCAGCATAGTCACCAATGATCGGCTTTGTCCAATCTGGCTACACTCTTCCCTCTTTCACAAGACCCTTATAATGTAATACCATGGTCCACCACTGTGGTTATTTAGTTGGGTGTCCACTTTGTAATGGGTGGTGCATCAAATATGTAACAGGAGAGGAGAAAATGTTGCGGCAAGACCAAGGTTTGAATCTTGGACCTCCGAACACTAGCTAGATGATATAGCTTGTTGAGCTACCAGCTGGTCACTGATAATTGGCCAAAACCTAGCTGTGAAAATAAAGGAATTCAGCTGCATTTGTGCACTGTCAGATGTTCAAAACAATTACCGGTACATCCATCCCACAGTAGATTTACCATCAATATCATCAGAAACATATATACATATAGAGATTGGCAACTCCTCCATTTTTACGATCGGCAGATGTACCGCTGTATTTGCTTAGGGGTTTTTAGATAAACTCTTAAATAGTTGAATATAGAAGAATAACTTTGATATGTTGTAAAAGTTAAGTAATTTTCAGATGGTTTGAGTACAATTTTGGATAGAAAAATAATATTTTAACTTATTTATTAATAAAACAAAACATGCTTCTGGTTTTGAATGCCTGATTGTCCAAAAAACACGTAAAATTGCTTATTTTCATGCTTTCAAAAATCATATTAAACATCATCAATCGGGAAAACTGATCACATCAAACCGTGATATAATGTTTAAACTTTGTGTTGATGCAAAAATAACATGTTTAAAAGAATATACTTAAAAGTAGTTAGCCAAGGCAAAATGCCTATAAACCGAAGGTCCCTCTGCCTGTCAACAAAGAAGGAGTTTCCAATATCTATGTATATATGTTTCTGATATCATTAGCGAAGTATGTGTTGCTTTATGTTTATTTTGAGTGTTATCTATATCCATTCTTTAATGTAATAAACAATCAGAATAAAAATGCAGGCATGGAGAATCATTTGCTATGATAGTGTCACTCAGGATTTTTTTTTCTACATCTAATGAAGTTTCCTTTTTTTCTACATCTAAAATAATTTCACAAAAGACATGTCAACCTCTATGTATTTTTGTTGTTGCTGTTGTTGAATACATGTATATTTTGGTAGATGACCTGATCATCACATTCTTTTTTATATTTAAAGGGACAATTCAGTCTAAGAGAACATTAAAATTTGTACATATTTCGGAATAAAACCCAGTTCTAATGGAAATTAGATTATTCGGTTTTACTGTGATATGCCTGAAAAGCCCATGGTTGTGACATGTGTGTAGATGTTCAAACTCGCTCGCTGTCCGCCATTACACATTGTGGTCGAACTTCTTGTATGCCGAACCCTGTCCCTTGCTCGTAGAGTAATGCAACTTTTGTCTAGAACTGCTCAAATCGCTCTGACAGTAGTGTGTTTACCTTATTAGGTGAATTGTCTTGCCTAAAAACCATTTCATCACCTTCTCAGTGGTTATGTAGTTTATTTGCTTAACGTGCGTGACTTTGGCTCATGCATGGGTACAGCGGCCATATTGTACCTACTTAATCGTATTGATCAACGATTTGATATTTCAACGATATTCATTGAAATACTAAACAATGACGTGGAATTGGTCAATATTTTATGTTATATGTTTCATAAGAAACGTAGAACAATACATTTATGCCATATTTTGCTTCTTGGTTATGTAAAAGAATTAGCCTGAGCGAATTGTCCCTTTAATTAATATAAGAAAACAACATAGGGTGATGAATTTGGTTATTGTTTGTAAAATTGTTTTAATATACTTTAATTACTTTCACTGCCATTTACATTTTGAACCTGTATGTAGTGCAGAGTATTCAACTAAATTTGTATAAAGGGAGATAACACAAAAATGCATGAATTACGTAATATACAGTAATCTTAATCTGACCTCACAGCTATTATATTGAGCATTAAGGATCCAAACAAATGTTAAACAAGTTGCAGGGTTTAAGATTTAAACAATACCAACTACTTCAATGTCACAATTTTGAGGCCCATACAGGGCAGGTGAGTTAGCAGCTAGGTTGTCTGATGGTGGTTTTTCTCAGGAACCACCAGGTTTTTCTTTACCACCAAACACTGCTTGACACATCCTTGATTCAAAGCTACTAACAGAATTTTAAAACCAAAGATATCATATTGGACCTATTAAGCGCCCAGGGCATTTAAAAATGAATTTTTTTTTAAAGGTACTCAATATGACGAAATTATTGCAAACCTAAACAATTTTGATAGTTTTGGTCTTATGCCCGGACATTTGGAATGAGACCTCAACAAGGGGAGGGACGCTGTAGACATAGGCATTCATCAGGTTGAATATGGTATTTATAATATGATTCATGTTACAATATTGCACTGTAAAACTAATAATAACAGATTTTTTTCAGATTCTTTTTCTTTAAATACAAAGTATTAAATACAAAGTTGAAAAAATGTTGCTTTTAAGACTAAGCATGGTTAATAAAGTCATCTGACAGAATATTGGATTCTGGAAACTGTGTATTCCCATAACCTACCTTGCTTTGGTCTTTTGTTTGGAAGGTTCTGGTTCTGCCTCATTGCCTTGGACAATTTGCACCAAAAATTATAAAATAAGAGCTATATGTTATAATTTACAAGTTTCCTGTTTAATGCTGAACATTGTAAGACTATGAGTAGATCGACTAACTTTTCTATTTGTTAGTTGTATACAATAAAAATTTTGTGTTCTTTGGTTTTACCATCTGAGTGTCTTATGAAATATGTTCCTGTACAAAAATACATATATCATTAGTAACAAAATGGTACATTATGATAGCACTATATATATGAAAGGTGGCTTTAGTGGTTTTTTAGCTCACCTGGCCCAAAGGGCCGGTGAGCTTATGCCATGGCGCGGCGTCCGTCGTCCGTCGTCCGTCCGTCCGTCCGTCCGTCTGTCTGTCCGTCAACATTTCCTTTAAATCGCTACTAGTCATAGAGTTCTGCATGGATTGTGACCAAATTTGGCCACAAACATCCTTGGGGGAAGGGGAACAGAACTTGTATAAATTTTGGCTCTGAGCCCCTGGGGGCAGGAGGGGCGGGGCCCAATAGGGGAAATAAAGGTAAATCCTATAAATCGCTACTAGTCATAGAGTTCTGCATGGATTGTAACCAAATTTGGCCACAAGCATCCTTGGGGGAAGGGGAACAGAACTTGTATAAATTTTGGCTCTGAGCCCCCGGGGGCAGGAGGGGCGGGGCCCAATAGGGGAAATAAAGGTAAATCCTATAAATCGCTACTTGTCCTAGAGTTCTGCATGGATTGTGACCAAATTTGGCCACAAACATCCTTAGGAGAAGGGGAACAGAACTTGTATAAATTTTGGCTCTGACCCCCTGGGGGCAGGAGGGGCGGGGCCCAATATAGGAAATAAAGGTAAATCCTATAAATCGCTAGTAGTCATAGAGTTCTTCAAGGATTGTAACCAAATTTGGCCACAAACATTCTTTGGGGAAGGGGAACAGAACTTGTATAAAATTTGGCTCTGACCCCCGGGGGCAGGAGGGGCGGGGCCCAATAGGGGAAATAAAGGTAAATCCTATAAATCGCTACTAGTCATAGAGTTCTGCATGGATTGTAACCAAATTTGGCCACAAGCATCCTTGGGGAAGGGAAACAGAACTTGTATAAATTTTGGCTCTGAGCCCCCGGGGGCAGGAGGGGCGGGGCCCAATAGGGGAAATAAAGGTAAATCCTATAAATCACTACTTGTCCTAGAGTTCTGCATGGATTGTGACCAAATTTGGCCACAAACATCCTTAGGAGAAGGTGAACAGAACTTGTATAAATTTTGGCTCTGAGCCCCTGGGGGCAGGAGGGGCGGAGCCCAATAGGGGAAATAAAGGTAAATCCTATAAATCACTACTAGTCATAGAATTCTGCATGGATTGTAACCAGATTTAGCCACAAATATTCTTTGGGGAAGGGCAACAGAACTTGTATAAATTTTGGCTCTGACCCCCAGGGGCAGGAATGGTGGGGCCCAATAGGGGAATTAGAGGTAAATATTCAAATTTCTTCAGAAAATAAACAATGAACCTGTATCCAGAATATTACTTGGCATTACAAACCAGGTGAGCGATACAGGCCCTCTGGGCCTCTTGTTTTATCTTAAAGATGCTCCATCGCTGACAAATGGTATTTTTGCACAATCAAAAACAGGAGCAGACGATGTAATATTTTTCTTCCGTTGCAAAAGTTACTTACTTTACATCATTACCACCATTGAAAGGTTTAAGCTTCTAATTTTACTTCAAGTTGAAAATATGCAAAATAATTATTGCAGCTTCTAATTTTACTTCAAGTTGAAAATATGCAAAATAATTAATTGCATCCCAAAAAAAAATCTATGGCACTATATTCTATATGGAATGAAGTACTGATTGTGCATGCACCAAAGGCGAAATAAATTATTTTATATTATTTTTTGTGTTAATAAGGCATATATATACACGATTAAACACAAATTATTGTTCGAATGATGAATATCATTTATGCTCCGTCGGCGATGGAGCATCTTTAAGGAGATACATGTAATTACAGAATTCAAATTATTTTACTTGGGCTCATAGTGAACAAAATGGCTTTGAATTATGATATACAATCAATATATATCTACAAATGTTTATTACTCTAGACAATTTACATTTCATTTATTTGGTCAGTTTTAATTATTACAATTTTCACTTTCATTATTTTTTTCTCCACCCCCTCTGATTTTAATCTTGACTAATTGATAATTATATAATCACTGTACAGTTTTTGAAATGTTAACATTAATTTTTACCAAATCTTTCATCTACTTAAAGATGCTCCACCGCCGACAGAGCATAAATGATATTCATTATTTGAACAATAATTGGTGTTTAATCGTGTATATATATGTCTGATTAACACAAAAATTAATATGAAATAATTCGTTTTGCCTTTGGTGCATGTGCAATCAGTATTTCATTCCATATAGGATATAGTGCTACGGAATTTTTTCGGGATGCAATTAATCATTTTTCATATTTTTGATGCTGTGAAACAGCATTCTTAGGTACGCTCGGAGATCCTTTGCACATCTAAGCAATAAAACCACTTAACCATTTAACATATTACTTGATAGTATGAATAAATTGAACATCAGTATTCAAAAACACAAACATTGACTTTGTACATACATATGCACCATAGACGGTATGTTTTAAGTGTTCACTAGGGACTCTATGATTTATGTATACCTATGCGTCATGTATGGTCCCAAAAATCACGAACAACACATTCTTCGAAGTGTTCCTCCGCAACAGACTTGTGGTGGATTTTGGATTGTGTATGTTTTATTCAATTTTACGTAATTCATGCTACTGAACGATTAATGTAATGAAATGAAGATAATTGCAAAAGAAAGTTTTTATAACGGTTATCGATGTTTTTGTTTCGGTTGCATTGACGAACTATATTTGATGATATTATTACGCAGTAATAGTTAATAGTTATGAGGTTCCTCCCTTGTTCTGTCATTGGGAGCTAGTTGTGCCTTTTGTTTATCGACAACTGCGTTATATTGAAAGGGAAAAAGTACAAAGTTTATCAACATAAACTTACAAAATATAATGATAATATAGATCTATATATATACGAGCTACTAAGAGTGACAAATGAACTTGTATTGGAGTGTAAAGTACGATAGCCTTACGAAGACTTGCTAAAGTCTGATGCATTCATGAAGTTTTCTTGGCGTTATCGTTCTTATAAATTCAAAAGAAATTTGAGTGTTATAAGTAACCAAATAATGTACCTTTTATTTGGCAAAAATATCTGGCCATGATTTATTATTATTCAAAAGACGGCAAAGCAACATAATATGTTCTTCACGATAATATGTCACCAACCAGTACTGGGTCGCGACCAGTTATCGTGATTTCTTCGTTGTGTTTTTGGATTAATTGAAAAAGTAGCGACCTTTGAAGACTTAAAATTCGCATAAACTATCTGTAGTCCAAGAAGTTTCGGAAATAGCATTCATTTTTTATATTTGAGATGAATCATACGAAATATTGGCAGACAATGCATGCATTAAATCGGACCTGTTCCCGACATCGAGCTGTACCAGTTATCGTGTTTTTTTTAACTTAGTAGAATTTTACGATGCATATGAAGTAAGCTCGATCAAAATATATAACCTAAAACAGATAGTGTTGTATAACTTCTCATAACAGATAACTTTGATATCCCATAGTAACATTATAGTTCCTCTCGGCGAAATCCATCCCATGGTCCTTTGGGGTGTCTTCACCGACGTTCGAGCATTTCGGCAAAAAAGCGGACCACGGATTGAGCTTGATCACGGATCGATTATAACGGTAAACCGGAACAAGGATGCATCATTCAATCAATCAAAAGAGCTTGATATATCAATAAACAACAAACAAACAAAGATTAAGGTTTACCAGGTATATTAATGAACAACAAAAACTTTGTGATTTGTGATCAATGTGTTATTATCATTTTTTCACTTTTCTTCATGTTTAAACCACAGCTACATGTACATGACATTTACAAAAGTTTTTCTATTAGAAAATACTAAATCATACATCATCAAATATTTGCTAAGATAGGTGATTTAAATAATGCATTTATTTGAAATTCAAAATCATTGAAACAATAGCGACATTTATACACAATATTTGTTTCAGAGACCGTTATATAAATTCATAATGTACCTTTTATTTGGCAAAGGTATCTGGCCATGATTTATTAGTCAAAAGTCGTCAAAGCAACCCATGTTATTTTCTAAAAAGGAAACCAAAATATATCCGGAAATCGTAATATTTCTAATGTTATATTTTTCCGATAAATATTCTTAAATGTTAAGTGGATATGAAGATACGGATATGTTAACATATGATTTTTTTTGTCTTTGAAGAGATGATGAAAATTCAACACTGCACACTTAATTAGTATACTAAATTCAATTTTTAAATGAAAAACCAATTTCTTTATACCTTTGTTTGAGTCCTTCATTCACAGCATCTATGAGTGGCCTTGGCACTTTGATTAACTTGAAGTAAAATTAGAAGCTCAAACTTTCCAATGGTGGTAATGGTGTAATGTAAATAACTTTTGTGACTGAAGAAAAATACTAAATCATCTGCTCCTGTTTTTGATAGTGAAAAAATACCATTTGTCGACGGTGGAGCATCTTTAAATTATAGCTATTGATTAACACTGAACATCTGTTAATCTGTTCAAATAAAGCCTGTAGCTTTGTTGGCCAGTTTTGAACTTTACTGTGATTGTCTCTGTAATTGAACAATTATATTATTTGAGGAAAGCCAATGTCACGTAATCAGCTGTGCTTCTTCATCACAAGTTACTGTGGTGGTGATAAGAAGAGGAAGTTCAGGGCATGAATGGAAAAGATACAGTTTGATTGGTTGATTATTTTCTAGTAAGCATCCAATCACAAGTTATCAAATTGTCTTGTTTCTCAGGTGAATGCTGCTATTTTGTGTATGATCATTATAGATTTTTAGGACTATTTGGTTGACAGACTTTTGTGTTGCCTTTTATTTTATTTTGCTTTGTGCCTTATACTATTTATCAATGTCATTTTTATCTCTTGTTTACTACTTAGTTCTTCAATAGAATGTATGCCATTGTAAAATTTTAAACAATTTGAAAGCAATGTTCAGGAAACAATTTGAATTTTCCTACCAACACAATTGTTTCGTTCTCTCTATACAATGCAGGATTAGAGTCTATTGAAATAATTTATGATTTTTTTTCTGAATTAATAAAGGGACAATATATAAAACTATTGTTCAACAAATGAACATCCCTTATGCCTTGGAAAATAAAACAGAAAATATTGACAAATTTCCTGATACCAGGTATTGTTAACAATTTTAATCTATGTCATAGATATTTCTAATTGATAGCCATATATACATTAAAGGCCCTTCCAAAATGGTTTTTGCTTTTTAAAATGGCACCTACTACACTTATCATCACCTCCTAAACCCTCTTATTAATATGAATTAAACGTGGTATTATATTTCCAGCCAGTGTCCGAATTACTGCACATTAGATTGTTAGCTGACTATCACTGCACTAGATGGCAAAGCAGCGAAATGAATCTTCAATGTAAACAGATTACTAGCATTTGTTTGGTGTTGTAACTTTATCTTGTTATTATTGTTTTTAAGCTTCTATTTTTTGTTTCGGAAAGGTGCTTTCGGTACACTGGTCACCTTTGAGTTGAAAATTATTTTTATATAAGACAAGTTACTATTTAGAGAAGATCATACATCGAAAAGGTACTAATGTACTACTGTAAGAGACTGATTTGAGTTGTTCAGAAATTCCCTTACAGGTTCACTGATGCAAGTTCAGGTTCAGGTTCAGGTACATGCATCCACCAATGTGTAAATATATACAGAGAGTGGGTTATATTTAGCAACCACAATTTGACATTTGCTCACAGGTCACAGGGATACTAACTACTCCCAACTTTCATTTAAAGCTGGTATCTTTCTGATATGTGTTACTGCACACTAAGATGAAACTGTTCCTTCAAGTTTGACTAGTTAGGTAATAGTATGTATATGTTTATATATATGTGTGTATCTCAGATTTAAGACTGTTGGCTTTTGATCTGGCTATCATATACCTGCCAGCTCTCTGTTAAAGATTTTACTCATTATGGAAAGCTCTTTAAGTTAATCACACCTGGGCCTGTAAGTGATGTAGCCCTACGTTGGTGGGTCAGATAGCAGCTGGGCACTTTCACATCTAAAACACATACTGATGTATGTAATGCTTTACAAGTACCCTTCATCCACAATATGGGATACCCTAGAGGAGAACTTTAATTGTCATCATAAATTTAATGGTTGTCTAGCATAGTTAAGTGGTTTATAGATCATATGCTGAACATGTACACCTCATTTTATTGCAATGTGTATATAATATATTTTACTAATGAGCAAGCAGGTTAGTAGTGAATCTGATGTATATATTTATATATATACTTGAGTGCATCTGCATGACTATGGATTCATTATAATCAAATATGTTCAATAATATACATACACCCATTTAACATTTAGATAAGTGGTATTTAAGTAATTAACGGTTCCCAAATGGTGTTATATGTACAGATATAAATGTAATTTGGGTGACAGATAAATTACATAATTGTGATGTCACATGCCATTCATATTTTAAGGCTACATATAGCTATAATACTGTAGCATACCGTACAGTCGGTTATCTTCGGAAATCTTAGTCATTAGAACCCTTTTTAGTAGTACCACAGACTAATGGTTCTAATTTTAAACAGTTACTGGGTACCTTGCTATTCGTGACCCAGTATTAGACAAATACAAGTATCTGCAGGAGCGACAAACACTACCTTGATTAACTTCTGAAGCATGAATCGGTGTAATGCCAGGCCATAGTATTTATCAATATTGTTAGTACATCATTTAGTACCACTGTATGATGCAGAATATAAAGGCATCCCTAAAGCTGAAACTATTTTACATATTGTTTCGATACCTATTATCTTAGTAATTTGAGTTGTATTGCTATTTTCATGGGAGGTTTGTTTACGACTCAATTTGTCTAAAGGATTTTTTTTTTTTTTACATATTTTCACAATGTAAGTTATGATTGTACTAGATACCAGGTATCTGGAGCACTAGTCAGTGTTAAATATTTAAGCATATTTGACCTCAGTGACCTTGCAAATTGTCCATGTTTATTTCTAATATCAGATCTCTGCCATGGTCCTTTCTTGATCAGTAAAACAAAACTCATTAAACAATTTTAGCATATGTACCTCTTGTGACTTTGAATAAAAAGCATAATTAAATCTTTTCAGTAAAATTGAGGTTTTCAGTACTGTATTTGTTTTCAATTGAAAGTTGAAATATGTACAAGTCACATCACAGCACTTTGCATATAGCTGAGTGTATTTATTTATTCATGAAATCAGTCATGCAGGACTACTAATTAAATTATGTTTTATACAAAGTCCTTTCAGTAAATCTTACCTTATGTTGACATAATACCTTGTCACAATATTTTAGTACTAACACAACATGTATATTTATTATAAAATTCTGTACCATGGTACATGTTGATATATCACAATGTCCACCAACTGTTTAATACACACACCAAACTGTCAAACTCAAAGTCAATCTTAAATTCTTTATTCATTATTTGGAACAACTAATTAAAATTTTAAAATTAAATCAGTATTTGCTGTAAATGATTTTTAAAGACATTTCCTACCAAATGTTTTGAAGACAAACGGATGGACAAGGAGAGAGTGATGGTGTTCTATGAACAATGAGGACTTTTGAATTATCTTTAGATTTGATACCTGAGTGCTCAATTTGTTTTATGATTTAAGTTAAACCTTCAAAATTGAATAGAAAACAAATTATTGACAGAAAGATTGCTAGCTTGAAATGAATCTTTTTGTTTAAAATTTTCTGCTTATGACAAATTGATGAATTAATTACTGTGTTATAGTTAAAGATGCTCTACCGCCGACAGAGCATAAATGAACAATTATTGGTGTTTAATCATGTATATATATGCCTAATTAACACAAAAAATAATATAAAATAATTTATTTCGCCTTCGGTGTATGCGCAACCAGTTCTTCATTCCATATAGGATATAGTGCCACAGAATTTTTTCGGGATGCAATTAATTATTTTTCATGATTTTAAAGTGAAGTAAGATTAGAAGCTCAAACTTTTCAATGGTGGTAATGGTATAAAGTAAGAAACTTTTGTAACTGAAGAAAAATACTAAATTGTCTACTCCTGTTTTTGATAGTGAAAAAATACCATTTGTCAGCGGTGAAGCATCTTTAAGTTACTGTTGTGATGGACACTGGTTAAGACATATAGCTGCAATATCATATTAAATGCTTCTTTGTTGATGTAAACTTTATGTTGAAATAAGGCTCAGTGAATTCAGACGATGCTATTGTTGTTTTATATATAGTCCTGAAGAAAGCTGAAGTAATTATATATAGACTTATTAGTGTGGTGCAAGTAATGATTAGGCTGTTGCAGAGACATTATATTTAGCACATATCTATTTCTGGGATGGCAAAGGAAGGCGTATTGTTGTTAACATCTTTTATAGATAACTAGTTAGGCATGTTATGTAGTAGGGATATATAAACCAAGTTGATAAAGAAGAGTGTTAAACCAAGATAAGCAATGTTTAACGCAAATATTAAAATACAAATAAAACTTTTCAACTAACTTGACATATTTGTAGCAAAACCATAAGAGTTATTATTTATATCTCTATCTGTTTTCAGAATTAAACATGCAGCATGTTTTGAAGTATAAACAAATTTATCACCTTTTCGACTACTGGGCCAGGGTATAAAAACTGACTTAAATATTGTGATAACTTATGAATACATTCATAGGTTTCTGAATTAATGAAAAACATATTGAATGCCTTGACATCCACTGATGGAACACACAAGGAGACACATACTGCATTCCCTTTGTACTACACAGCCACCAACTTCTCAGCTCCATATTTCGGTACAAGCTGATAATAAACTAGGAGGTTCATAAATTAATATAATGCTGGCTGCGAGATCTAGATCTTGACTGAAGCTCTGCTAAACTGGCTGCTTAAAGCGATGCAGTCTATGTATTTATAGCTTCATATTGTCACCTTCAGGTCTATATTTGCAGCTGATCACTAATGCACTGGTGACTTGGAAGGGTGTTAGTGATAAAGCAAGGATTTGGTCCAGTGACCTAGCTAGGCACCTGGCTAGGACAATATCATACTTGTATAAAGAGATGTGCTGCTTTAGCTGAGCGGCCGGCCTGAGCCAGATATAGGCAGGCAAACTGGATCAATACACAAAGCAAGACTGATGGCGCTTTGACGTAAGTGCAGTGTTTTATAGGTGTGCGATCTTTCTACATTGATGCTCTAAATATACTGTATAGAGACAGTGTAGCCGAGAATAATTCCATTTGGAAATCAAAGCTTGTTTGGTCTATTCCAAGCTGTGTGGCTGCTGGTTTGTGTTCAGTGTCGTGTGCTGCTGCTGCCGCTGCTGCTGCTGGTGATGATGATGCATTTCTATTTTAAAGTAAAACAGGAGAAATAATGTCCACAAGGGTTTGCGAGAATGCAATGGCACAGTGGTCCTTGTGGCAGCAGGAAGATGGTGACCACAGCCACTAACAGGCCTCAGTGGCTCTGACCAGCAGATGACATGAGAAGCCTGGACACACCACTCCATACTGTGCTGGCTGCTGCAACCTCACACTTCAAATACTAGCATTGACTGCTTAAATACTGCTGCATTTATTACAGATAAGCAAAAAAACGTTTAGCAGTGTCCAGCTGAAATTGGTAGTCAAGGTGCTTTCAGCTGGACATATGTGGATTTTGAACGGTACAGCTCTCTGTTGTTCTGCTAACCAAAAACCATGGTGACAAGGGAATCGTTTTCAAAATGGAGACATACATCATGGTTCACAAATGTGTAGACATGTCAGAGATAAAAGGCTCCAACCCTGCCGTGTAGTGAGGAGAAGCAGGGACTAGTGTGGGGTAGCCTTATGGCTGACAGCTGTCACATAGCAAACACACAAAAAACACAACTTTCTCAGCTGCTTTTTATTGATGTATGTTAGGGAATTTCGTTTTGAAGGAGATTTGACCTAGATATATATACAGCCATGTTTCACATGTGTGCCATTCCCTGCTGTATCCTTGTGTAGCATTGTCACAGATCTAGGTAAAGTGGAAGGACAAGTGGAAAGACGACGTTCAGAAATGTGCAGTGATGAGACAGGTAAGCTGGTCTACAAGTGAGACAGATAGGTAACTAAATAGCCAGAAACGTGACACAGATAGCTAACTAAATAGCCAGAAATGTGCCACAGATAGCTAAATAAATAGCCAGGAAATGTGTCACAGATAGTTTACTAAATAGCCTAGAAATGTGTCACAGATAGTAAACTAAATAGCCTAGAAATATGTCACAGATAGCTAGCTAAACTGTCTGTAAAGGAGTTACAAATAGCTTTCCTCGTTGTGTATATTGGTGACACAAATAGCTTTTTGTATTGTCTGTAAATTAGTAATTGTGACATGGTGTATATTGGTAAAACAAATAGCTTTTGGTATTGTCTATAAAGGCTTTACAAATAGCTTCCCTCATTGTGTATATTGGTGACACAAATAGCTTTTGGTATTGTCTGTAAAGGAGTTTAAAATAGCTTTCCTCATTGTGTAATTGGTGACACAAATAGCTTTTTGTATTGTCTGTAAAGGAGTTACAAATAGCTTTCCTCATTGTGTAATTGGTGTCACAAATAGCTTTTTGTATTGTCTGTAAAGGAGTTACAAATAGCTTTCCTCATTGTGTAATTGGTGACACAAATAGCTTTTTGTATTGTCTGTAAAGGATTTACAAATAGCTTCCCTCATTGTATGTACAGGTACATATATTGGTGCCACAAATAGCACGATTTTTATTAAGTAGCTATCGTATTGTAAGAAATATATACCTGGGTAGGTGGCACAAATAGCTTTTTATATTGGCTATATATCTAACACAAATTGTCTATAAATGTGTAAACAAATACAGCCCTTCTATTGTCTGTAATTTTGACATGGTGTGAATTGGTGACTACTGGTATCTATGTTGTATGTATATTCTTAATATATTTGTCTTTGTAACACAATCATGTCTTTTATTTTGTGTATAACAAATATATTGTTTACATATATATATACACATAGGTGTCAACATTGGTTTATTATATTTAATATATTTCCTATACAGATTTACTGTTTCCTTTACTGTATGTCAGTCGGTGTCACTAATATCTATCTATATTTTCTGTGTACGTGATATACAAATAGCTTACTATACTTTTAAAGGTGTAACAGATAGGTAACTTTGTCTTTATAGATTTTACAAATGGCTGGATATTTAATGCCTGTATTGGAGCACATGACACTATTTATTTGTATTCATGTGGTTAGGCCATAGTTGTGTTTTTCCTGTTTTGTGTCCTTTGGAATCTCAAAAACCTATCAGCCAGCAAGGAAAAAAAACAAACACAAAAAAAATAACACAGCTAGAGCCCACGCTTTGTCTGGGATGCTTACACTTTGACCAGTTTTGTTGTTGTAAGTGGTAGAATAGACAATATTTCAAAAATAGTCGCATTATCATTGATTCATTGGTATGGAGCACAAACATATTTCACCATTAAAAATCATTAAAAGGATTGTCTGATTGGAATATGGGGAAATTATGTTTTTCAGCGTATCTGTTGTAAAATTATAAATCTATTAAATACTGTTGCTCCATATAATATATAGCCTTTATAAAGGAACATTTGATAGCCTTTTTATACATTGTATTGTAAACTTCATGTAGTTTTCTGTTTTGAATTTATGAATACCCTACATATACACAACACCCAGACAACAGTACAGACAATTCTTCAAACTTTGACTTATATCCATTTTGATCTTGCCTTGCCATTCTCTGTAAGTCAGGATTGACCATAATGGGGATTCATACTTTCATTAATCAAAGCTATGTCATAACTGTACTACCATAACTACATTATCGGTACACAGTCTGTTATATAATATTTATAATTTTGGAAATTTAGTTAAACAGAAGAAAAACATTTCTACTGTAATACACTATTTGACTATGAAAGAGAGTGCAAAAATATATGTTCAATCAAATTAATGTATATAGATTTTAAATATTACATTTAAAAAAATGATTCAATTTATTTAATATCAGAAGTATTTCAGCAGATTTTAATAAATTAACCTTAAATAACCTTCACATCCGGTACACTCACTTGGATTGGGATATTCTAGCATCAGTTTTAATCGTCGACATCATGATGTCAAAGGCATTAACTTTTGAAACTTTTCATTTTTTTATAATCTTAAAGTTTGAACTCAAAGAATGCTCAAAATCCAAAAAAAGCTCTCTAACATTCTATTCCTAAGTTTACCTCAACAGGCGAGTCATTTATTTAGAAAGAAAACATTTGATCTGAGTTTTATTCCAAACAGCTATTATTATTAAAGTGTCGTAAATCGACTGTATCTTGGGCAATGGTCAAAAAAGGCCTTCGAAATACTGCGAATAAGTTTGGTTTACATACTTGGAATGCATATGGATATATTATCGTTTCATTCTGAATGATCGAAACACATACGACTGAATTTGACAACTTTTCAGCCACCCTCACCCCATCATATTTCAGAGAAAAAAAGATCGAAAACCTTCATCACCTTTCGATTGATTGATGTATAGTCATGGTCTTTGCGGCGCTTGAGCGATAGCGAGATCAGATTATCGGCTGTGAGTCAAGCGTTGAGATGATGCTTTCCACAATTGACTAAAATCAAAACTGGAAACGGGCATTTTCCCCAAATTTTTATTTTCAGTTGACATTTTAACGAAATCTAAAAATAATAATTTGTGTTTGTTTTTGCCTCACAACAGCAAAAAAATTACTCGCAAGCGGAAGGATGGACATGTTCTTGACCTTCATTCAAGGTCAAACTATACAGGCACATGTAGTAAGCTGGGATAGAGATCTGCCCATTTTATTGAGATAAATGACCTTGACATTTATTATTGTAAACCACTTTGTTTTGGTGAGGTACGACTTTTTGCATACTATGATGTTACAGCTTGAAAGTGAATTCAAATATTTTATAAAAAAAAGTATAATACATTTATGTACACATGTACATCAGTGCATGATTATAAAGAGCCTGTGATTGGGAATTCATCTTTTCGTGAATATGTCGACAATTTTGTATAGCGATATGTGAAATGAAGTGATTGACAGTATCAAAACTAAAGTCTCTTCTCTGTTACCAAGAGGTACAGGGAAGCAATTAGAGGTACTGGCCAACTTAATGGACTTTTGTTTCTCAAATTTATCTCTCCAAAACTACACATCCTATGGCCATGGTTGCTAGGGAAAAGATAATATCCCTCCACATCTGCAAGACAGGTCACATATGCACTAGATAATGATGTCATCAATATGTATGTTATGTAATGAACTCTTCTGACCAACACCTTTTGTTTGTTGTCACATGTAATATATCAGCTGTTGGCCAGCTTCATTTGTGACTTTTTCTCCAAAATCGCTAGTAAAAATTATGAAGGATATTGTCCTCACTCTAAGGATCCTGAAAAGCTGCAGGGCAATAATTGTTCTATTGGAATTTGACAGTGTTCATGGAATGGTATTACATTGTAGCAAGAGTTCTTAATCAGAATTATAAATTTCTTGACCCTGAAGAATCAGGCTTACCACTTTTCAGAGTGTATGAAGTCCACAATAAGTTATATAGGGAAATTAATTTTTTGACATTATTTGTTTGATTACAATAATACATGTAGTTACATGGAATACTAAAACCATGAAAATTGTCTTTGACTGTCGACTCTGACCCAGCAGCAGATGGACATGGTCTAATAGAATGAAAATTCAACATTTTTCTCCATACACCAATTTCTTTATATATGTGTAAATTGCTTCTTGAAATGCTTAGAAAAATTATGTTTTGCTGATTATCATCAGCATGTTTCAGTTTCAATCTTGTAATAAACTCGGGTAATTGTTGTTACAATATTAATAGTTTTTCCATATAAAGTGTAATAATGCGAGTATTGTCAGAGTACATAGGGGGTCGTCAGAAATAAGACTTTGTATATATAGAACAGAAGGACTTATTTGATCCTTAATTAACCTGACCGAATTACTAATGCTATCTCAGCCTATAGGAGATCAAACAACCCAGATATAGGTCATCGTATCATTTTACATCCTCTTTTAGCTGTCCAGCACTTTAAGTAGAAAACACTACCTAGGTCTGATAATAGATCGGAAGTTTGCCGCTTGTCCTGTTCATGATAAAAATACATTGCTGTGGCCTATATTTCAGGCATTCTTAACATCAAATAGAAAGTGAGACTGCCTGTCTCTCCTTGGTACCAATACTATACTACTTATATCTGAAAGAAGACGGCTATTTGTTGGGTAGCTGTCGACTATTAATTCTTGGATACATGCAGTGTAACCTGAATTATTTATAGACCTAGTGCCTGAACTTTATTAGGTCATCTCACCTGAAGGGTCAGGATGACCTCTACTCATCATGCTTTGTCCTCACATTTTAAAATTTGTCTCAAGTTCTACCTGTGCAATTTAGCTGAAACTTGCCTGAAATAATCCTGACAGGGTCTTGTCCAAGTATTGTTATTTTTCGGGTCAATCCAAAATCCAGGATGGTCACCATCTTGAAAACACATTTTAGTTCTGCCAGTGGGACTTTGATGAAACTTTCAATCTTATAATACACATTGAAAATTTTTTCTTCAGTTCCACCTGTGTTGAAAATATGTATGAATTGAAAGGAAAGTCAGCCTGAAAGCTGTTGTTATTTTTAGACCCTCCCATAAATATTGCCATGTCTGTCCAAATTCAAGATGGGCACCAAAGATCGTTAAGGCCCTTGGAATCAAGCCTTGACCCAAAGGTCAGAGATCAGCAATTCTGTTTGTTTCAAACAGTCACAGGCGTGCACCAAAGCTGTATCATTTGCCTACACTGTAACACCATTAAAGTGTAAAAAAGTAGTAATGCATTATGAAAGAATGTGTTACAAACCTCCATTTTATTTACCTATTACATGGCTTGGGCAAATATACATGCCTCCTAACCATCCTGCTCACTCCCAACTCCCACTGTATTCCTTTGTGTCCAACTTTGATGTATGAAAGCAGGTATACACATTTCTAATGACATTGTTCTCATTTATCCCATCATGGTATTAAATCTTCTGACTGCTGATGTGATATTTCAAGGAATGAAATGACAGAACTTTAATTTTTTTCTCGTTTTGATTTTAAGCATTGAAAGTAACTCCTGGGTCAACAGATGATGTCAAGAAATTGGTTGGCAAAATTTTGGGTACGGTATTCGCTGTAATTAATGCCCCTCTCCCATAAGCGCCCCTCCCTTTTTTTCTGGACAAGTTATATAAACATTTACAACATGTGATGCCTCTAACATCAGCATTTTATCCCATATTAAAGGAACATGTGATTCTTTTACGTGTGAATCACTATATAATAATTCAATTCTCAAAGGTTGAAGGAAATATGCATGTTAACTGTAGCAGATTAATATGTTATAAGTGCAGAAAGAGTTAAACCTTTGTTACAAATTTTTAAGCGCCCTGGGTGCTAATTACGCCGAATACAGTATATTTCAAAATAAGACCTTCTCCACTTTAGTTCTACATTTCTTTCTGGAGGCTTAATTGTATGGCATTTTCCTTATTAATTATAGTAACTAAAACCTGTTTAATCCAGAAACCTGCAAATATACCAACCAAATATGCTGATAACCATGACATCTGATACTGTACTTTATCTCACACATGTGGCACCTGTGACTGCCCTCCAGTGGAGGAACAGCTGATGAGGTTGAACACTTCTATAAGCCAACTGTGTCAAGGATTTCATATCAATATATATATTATCTATCACTGTATGTGTAATTGATGGAATCACTGTTATTTTTCCTTTAGTAATCACCGTTGTCACCAGATGTGGTAATCTATCTGGTTGTATATTTCACTGTGATTTCACTATAAAATGTACTCCAACAATGTTAGAGGTTAACATGACGAGATAATTTTTAACATTGCGTCGTGTGACCTCTAACGAGCACAGCCACAGCTGATCAAAATGGTGTAAAATGTATCAAAAGTCACGTTTTATATGTTTTCACCTATCTTTTTGGATTTATATATCATAAATACACATATTTGCAAAACTCTTCCAAAAAATAATTCCAAGAAGCTGTGATAAATGCATTTTTTAATACTTTCATCGTATTTTCACTTGTATTGACCACCATTTTTAATTTGAATAGGAATATTGAGGTTTTATGAAAATAAGGAGTTATCAAAATGTGTATGCAAAACAAGCGGCATGAAGTAAGCGTCATTTCCATTATGCATTTCGCTAAATTAAAATTTTGTGTTTTGTATTAACCATAGCATACCATTTAACATGGATTTAACAATATATGGGTGGTGTCATACAAAATTATTTGCAGGAATGCTTTAATATCTAATCAACAAGTAAGTCATTCAGTAATCGTTTATATATATCTTGCCATTTAAATTGTCTTTGAAATGTTTAAACCCACCGACAAATAATCGGGCGCTGCCAGCAACATCGCGGACATACAGATCTCGTACGAGTGTCGCTATCCAACCAATGTAATCAGGGTGGAAGAAGACCTCATACACGTGTAGGAGTATGTAACGTTCAGTCAGTGATCCGCCATGGAATAAATAAAACATAGAGCATCCTAGCATCTTAAAATGCAGCGACAGGAACAGAATATTTACAATTAGTAAAAAACTTTCATTGGTTTTAGGTCACCACAGACGAAGTCTCAAGTGACCTACCATATTCTAATCGCCTTTTGTCCGTCGTCGGGCTACGTGCGTCATCCATGGTATGTCCATAAACAATTTACATTTTCGACTTCTTCTCCAAAACTTCTGAAGCAATTTCAATGAAATTTTGCGCAAACCTTCTAAGGCATGAGGCCAATCAAAATTGTGAATTATTTGGGGGTCAAGTGTACTGTATTTTATATAGGTAAAGCACATTTATGAGCATTTTTTGCTCAATTTTCATAGGAAATGAATCAAACTTGGTTAGAATGATTAGCCTGAGATAGCATTTTAACATCATATCCATACTGGTCCTGGCTAAAACTTCAAAAATCTTCTAAAATTCGGGAAATGGTAGAATCAAATACTCACACTTTATAGATGGAAAGGTCTTAAGGTGTTTTATAAAAATTGTGAATTATATAACCCTGGGGTCTCACGTTTCCCTCTGGGGAGGGGGTCAAGTTTACTTTAGTTTATATATAAGGAAAACACATTAATGAACATTATTTTTTCAACTTTCATAGGAAATGAATCAAACTTGATTAGCATTATTAGCCTGAGTTATAGCATTTGAATATCCATATCGGTCCTCACTGACCCCCTAGGGGTCCAGAGGGGCAGGGCCAAACAGAGTCAAAATGACTAAAACTTTAGAAAATATTCTGAGTTTAAAAGTTTGATAGAAGCAAATACTCTTTATAGATTAAAAAGTCAAATCTATAAAATCACTGACCAACTTCAAGGGCCAGTATAGTGTTAGTATATATATCTATAGTATATATCTTTGTTTCATTCTATATCTGAACTCAGGTGACCATTACAGCCCATGGGCCACTTGTTGGTGAACCACAAATATAAAAACAATAAAATTGGTTTATACTTTATTGAAATTGCTATCTCAAAGGCCAAACAAGAATATAACTAGCAAAAATATACTTAATTGAAAGCTCCAAACCAGGAGAGAACGTACCCATGAATACTTAGGAAATATAACAGTTTATGGATTAAAAAAGGAAAATATATAAAAAAATTATTTAGTGAAAAATGGGTAAATGTCATCTTGATCATCCATTGTTATCAATAGACATTTTTTGTCTGGTTGATGAATATCTCCTTCAATTTATCACTAGACGACAATAATTGTAGGTAAAGATTCCCTGATGGTCTATCGGCTTTAGTGAAACCCTTTGACATTTGATCCTCCTTGTTAAAGTAGATTATGTGTCCGAATCTCTTATTCCTTTGAATGAACTTTCTATTTAAAGATTCCTTTTTGTCTTTTATGGACTCCAGTTAAGATTCCAGTCTGATAGTGACGTTGCGTTTTTGGTCCATCATTAGGGCATTGCCTGAGAGAAACTATCAGCATGCAGTTTCGTATCACTTGATTTTCTTAATGTGTAGGATTTCTATTTCAAAGGAGTTGATTCTAATGGAGAAAAGTTAAGGATATTTCATTATTGATGACATGTTACTTTAAATATCACCCAACACTCGGTATGGAATCTATATATGGTCGTGTCTGTCGTATTGATGTAGAAGGACAGTGTCACCGTGGTTACCATCTCATACCAGGTATCGCACTACACACAAAAATCTCAATGTCATCTTGGAATAAAAATTGTTAGATTTAAATTGATCAGCGGAAATGGATAAACTATTAGTCAATTATGATTTAATCAGTGAAATAATCTGTAGGATATTTGAATTTTAGATTATGAACATTCAATTCAGAAAGGAATTTTGATTAACATTTTACAAGAACAATTTTTTTTTTGGACAATTTTCAAAAGAAAAAATTTGCTCAACTATTGCACGAACTGAAAGATGTAAAGGTGGCTACCAGATTTTGGATCAATCGTAGAGAGTGAAAATATGTAGTGGCCAGACCAGGGCTCTAACCCATAACCACCAAACACTAGCCATATGCTCTACCGATTGAGCCACCTGGTCGCCAATGATCATAATCAACCCAGTCTAATTCTGCTACAGATGAAATCAGTAACATTTCCACACTCAAAATAAATTGATACTGAAAAAAAACCCCATAAATACCACAATATGAATATGTAATAGGATTTCAAATAAGTTTATACAGATGTTGTTCTGCAGGTTTATTTTCTTTGCTTATTATTTGCCATTGGAAATCTGTTTAAAAGACATGAAATTATGTGAAAGCATATTTTATTTGCATGTATTATTGAACTGAAAATTGTTGTGTTGATATGTCTGGATTAGGTGAAATTAAAGGTATAGACATTCTTTTGGTGTGACACTTATAGCTACAAGGTCAATTCATAATTCATGGAGCACATCTAATACCTGAACCAGGTATAAAAATCTACAGCTAATTTTCTTATCTTAACAATAATCACTTTACCAGCTGTTAAATACAGCTGTCTGTACCTGCAGGAAAATTAAACATTTTGACAAATACCGGACAGGCTTATTACTCCTGGATAATTTGATCTACTTCCTCTATTGTCTAGTAGATATAGTATAATACAGCGATAAAATCAACGGCCTCGGGCACCACCACGATTTTGACAACAACCATTAGCAGAAAGTTTACATTTAGCGCTGAGGTTTAATTTTCACAGACTTTTGTTCCAAAAGCATAAATTAATGAACTGTGGAGCCAGACTTTGATGACATTTATTTATCCTAGTGGAAACAATTGTAAAACGTTGATTAAGAGTAGCGTTTACATGAGAGTCGTCACACATGTATATGTGTGTCGGGCAGGAGAGAGCTAAATGTCACCCTAGGCTAAGTGTAGTTGAGTGGAGCATTAGATTCCTTTTGATTGATGTGAGCAGTGTGGCGAATGACGTTTCATTCTGTATTGAACCTGGAAGCCTATAGGAGTACATGTTAAGCCAGATGGAAGTCTGTCACCATACTTATTGGTACTTACTATCTACCAAACTTGATAAATGTTCTATAATGCTGTACTATCAGGAATATTAAGGCTGTGTTCTCTTGGATTTTATTTACAATGTGAAAGTGATAATGGCCTCGCAAGAGAAAAACGATGTGGAAGAAAAAGGTGAGACATTGTTTTCTAATTGGACAAATTATCATGTATAAGATGTATAAATTCATGTTCATGTACATATTCATTTACAAGTGTGTGTGTGTGTGTGTACATCACTGGTAGTAATTTGGATTTATGCATTAACCTGAAATATGGACATTAATTGGCAGCAATGTTCCTTGTTTTACACAAGATTATTACAAACTATTAAAGGAGTTTGATTGAAAATGTTCTGTCTGAAAAGACTGGATAGTGTAGCCTATTAGAGCCAATGTATGTCAAGAGTTGTTTTACTAAAGTGTGATAGACAATATGATACTAGACTGGCTAGTGTAACAGTATCAAGCTGAGGATGCTTTGATTTAGTTGGAATATTTAGGTTGTTAGTCAATATGGCAGTGATAATGGTGGACCACTGGCGCTGTCCGCTGGTGGTCAAGTGGACACTAGGCAGAAATATAAATAATCCATCATACAATGGGAGTAACTAATCGTCCTCCCAGGAAATCAATTGTGTAGGATATTGATGACAATGAATTCAGGTGAGGACAGCCTCTTGTGGGTACCTGTAATTACTGTAGCTATTAGTGATTACACATTACATACATGGCTTCATTAGTGATTACACATTACATGCATGGCTTCATTAGTGATCACACATAACATTCATGGCTTCATTAGTGATTACACATTACATACATGGCTTCATTAGTGATTACACATTACATACATGTTTCATTACTGATAACACATTACATACATGGCTTCATTAGCGATTACACATTACATACATGCTTCATTAGTGATTACATACATGGCTTCATTTAGTGATTACACATTACATATATGGCTTCGTTAGTGATTACGCATTACACACATGGCTTTGTTAGTGATTACACATTACATACATGGCTTTATTAGTGATTACACATTACATACATGGCTTCATTAGTGATTACACATTACATACATGGCTTCATTAATGATTACACATTACATACATGGCTTCATTAGTGATTACACATTACATACATGGCTTCATTAGTGGTCACACATTACATACATGGCTTCATTAGTGATTACACATTACATACATGGCTTCATTAGTGATTACACATTACATACATGGCTTCATTAGTGATTACACATTACATACATGGCTTCATTAGTGATCACACATTACATACATGGCTTCATTAGTGATCACACATTACATACATGGCTTCATTAGTGTCACACATTACATACATGGCTTCATTAGTGATTACACATTACATACATGGCTTCATTAGTGGTTACATATTACATAATGCTTCATTAGTGATTACATATTACATACATGGCTTCATTAGTGATCACACATTACATACATGGCTTCATTAGTGATACACATTACATACATGGCTTCATTAGTGTCACACATTACATACATGGCTTCATTAGTGATTACACATTACATACATGGCTTCATTAGTGTTACATATTACATACATGGCTTCATTAGTGATTACATATTACATACATGGCTTCATTAGTGATATCACACATTATCATACATGGCTTCATTAGTGATCACACATTACATACATGGCTTCATTAGTGATCACACATTACATACATGGCTTCATTAATGATTACACATTACATACATGGCTTCATTAGTGATCACACATTACATACATGGCTTCATTAGTGATTACACATTGCATACATGGCTTCATTTGTGATCACACATTACATACATGGCTTCATTAGTGATTACACATTACATACATGGCTTCATTAGTGATCACACATTACATACATGGCTTCATTAGTGATCACACATTACATACATGGCTTCATTAATGATTACACATTATATACATGGCTTCATTAGTGATCACACATTACATACATGGCTTCATTAGTGATTACACATTACATACATGGCTTCATTAGTGATTACACATTACATACATGGCTTCATTGTATCACACATTACATACATGGCTTCATTAGTGATTACACATTACATACATGCTTCATTAGATTACATACATGGCTTCATTTAGTGATTACACATTACATACATGGCTTCATTAGCAATTACACATTACATACATGGCTTCATTAGTGATCACACATTACATACATGGCTTCATTAGTGATTACACATTACATACATGGCTTCATTTAGTGATCACACATTACATACATGGCTTCATTAGTGATTACACATTACATACATGCTTCATTAGTGATTACATACATGGCTTCATTTAGTGATTACACATTACATACATGGCTTCATTAGCAATTACACATTACATACATGGCTTCATTAGTGATTACACATTACATACATGGCTTCATTAGTGATTACACATTACATACATGGCTTCATTAGTCATTGCACATTACATACATAGCTTCATTAGTGATTACACATTACATACATGGCTTCCAACATGTATGAAATACATACCAGCATCATATAAAATTTATAGATGGCTGTTACACATTAAATTCATATCTACTTGATCATACAGTGCTGCATAACAAATTATATACCAGGGGTATTGATCCCATCATCATGCATGGATACACAATGTATAGCCATGACTACCTAATGCATAGCTATGACTACCCCTTAATGCATAGCCATGACTACCTAATGCATAGCTATGACTAGCCAATGCAATGATATTAGCCATGACCTAATGCATAGCCATGACTACATAATGCATAGCCATGACTACTTAATGCATAGGAATGACTACCTAATGCATATAGCCATGACTACCTAATGCATAGACATAGCTACCTAATGCATAGACATAACTACCTTATGCATAGACATAGCTACCTAATGCATAGACATAACTACCTTATGCATAGACATAGCTACCTAATGCATAGACATAACTACCTTATGCATAGACATAACTACCTAATGCATAGACATAACTACCTTATGCATAGACATAACTACCTTATGCATAGACATAACTACCTTATGCATAGACATAGCTACCTTATGCATAGACATAACTACCTTATGCATAGACATAACTACCTTATGCATAGACATAACTACCTTATGCATAGACATAACTACCTTATGCATAGACATAACTACCTTATGCATAGACATAACTACCTTATGCATAGACATAACTACCTTATGCATAGACATAACTACCTTATGCATAGACATAACTACCTTATGCATAGACATAGACATAACTACCTTATGCATAGACATAACTACCTTATGCATAGACATAACTACCTTATGCATAGACATAACTACCTTATGCATAGACATAACTACCTAATGCATAGACATAACTACCTATGCATAGACATAACTACCTAATGCATAGACATAACTACTTCATAGACACTAATAGACATAACTACCTAATGCATAGACATAACTACCTAATGCATAGACATAACTACCTTATGCATAGACATAACTACCTAATGCATAGACATAACTACCTAATGCATAGACATAACTACCTTATGCATAGACATAACTACCTTATGCATAGACATAACTACCTTATGCATTGACATAACTACCTTATGCATAGACATAACTACCTTATGCATAGACATAACTACCTAATGCATAGACATAACTACCTTATGCATAGACATAACTACCTAATGCATAGACATAACTACCTTATGCATAGACATAACTACCTTATGCATAGACATAACTACCTTATGCATAGACATAACTACCTTATGCATAGACATAACTACCTTATGCATAGACATAACTACCTAATGCATAGACATAACTACCTAATGCATAGACATAACTACCTAATGCATAGACATAACTACCTAATGCATAGACATAACTACCTTATGCATAGACATAACTACCTTATGCATAGACATAACTACCTTATGCATAGACATAACTACCTTATGCATAGACATACTACCTTATGCATAGACATAACTACCTTATGCATAGACATAACTACCTTATGCATAGACATAACTACCTAATGCATAGACATAACTACCTAATGCATAGACATAACTACCTAATGCATAGACATAACTACCTAATGCATAGACATAACTACCTAATGCATAGACATAACTACCTAATGCATAGACATAACTACCTATGCATAGACATAACTACCTTATGCATGCATAGACATAACTACCTTATGCATAGACATAACTACCTTATGCATAGACATAGCTACCTAATGCATAGACATAACTACCTTATGCATAGACATAACTACCTTATGCATAGACATAACTACCTAATGCATAGACATAACTACCTAATGCATAGACATAACTACCTAATGCATAGACATAACTACCTAATGCATAGACATAACTACCTAATGCATAGACATAACTACCTTATGCAAAGCCATGACTACCCCTTAATGCATAGCCATGACTACCCCTTAATGCATAGCCATGACTACCCCTTAATGCATAGCCATGACTACCTAATGCATAGCCATCAATATCTTATGCATAGCCATCAATACCTAATGCATATATCGTGGCTACATTGTCATATTTGACAATATCAAATATTATAATGATATGTTTCTATTGGGTAGAAGAAATGACAATATCAAATATTACAATGGGATGTTTCTATTGGGTAGAAGAAATGCCAATATCAAATATTACAATGGGATGTTTCTATTGGGTAGAAGAAATGCCAATATCAAATATTACAATGGGATGTTTCTATTGGGTAGAAGAAATGACAATATCAAATATTACAATGGGATGTTTCTATTGGGTAGAAGAAATGACAATATCAAATATTACAATGGGATGTTTCTATTGGGTAGAAGAAATGACAATATCAAATATTACAATGGGATGTTTCTATTGGGTAGAAGAAATGACAATATCAAATATTACAATGGGATGTTTCTATGGGTAGAAGAAATGACAATATCAAATATTACAATGGGATGTTTCTATTGGGTAGAAGAAATAACAATATCAATATATTACAATGGGATGTTTCTATGGGGTAGAAGAAATGACCATATCAAGTATTACAATGGGATGTTTCTATTGGGTAGAAGAAATGACAATATCAAATATTACAATGGGATGTTTCTATTGGGTAGAAGAAATGACAATATCAAATATTACAATGGGATGTTTCTATTGGGTAGAAGAAATGACAATATCAAATATTACAATGGGATGTTTCTATTGGGTAGAAGAAATGACAATATCAAATATTACAATGGGATGTTTCTATAGGGTAGAAGAAATGACAATATCAAATATTACAATGGGATGTTTCTATTGGGTAGAAGAAATGACAATATCAAATATTACAATGGGATGTTTCTATGGGGTAGAAGAAATGACCATATCAAGTATTACAATGGGATGTTTCTATTGGGTAGAAGAAATGACAATATCAAATATTACAATGGGATGTTTCTATTGGGTAGAAGAAATGACAATATCAAATATTACAATGGGATGTTTCTATGGGGTAGAAGAAATGACCTTATCAAGTATTACAATGGGATGTTTTTATGGGGTAGGAGAAATGACAACATCAAATATTACAATTGGATGTTTCTTGACCATATCAAATATTACAATGGGATGTTTCTATTGGGTAGAAGAAATGACAATATCAAATATTACAATGGGATGTTTCTATGGGGTAGAAGAAATGACCAATATCAATATCAATGGGATGTTTTATGGGGTAGAAGAAATGACAATATCAAATATTACAATGGGATGTTTCTATGGGGTAGAAGAAATGACCATATCAAGTATTACAATGGGATGTTTCTATGGGTAGAAGAAATGACCATATCAAGTATTACAATGGGATGTTTCTTGACCATATCAAGTATTACAATGGGATGTTTCTATGGGGTAGGAGAAATGACAACATCAAATATTACAATGGGATGTTTCTTGACCATATCAAATATTACAATGGGATGTTTCTATTGGGTAGAAGAAATGACAATATCAAATATTACAATGGTATGTTTTTATGGGGTAGAAGAAATGACAATATCAAATATTACAATGGGATGTTTCTATGGGGTAGGAGGAATTATCGCCCCCATCATTTGTTGCTATATTCTTGTGGCTGTCTTTGGTAGTATATTTCAGTGAGGCAGCACTATATTTAACTGATTCCACAATTGTAATGAGACAAACAAGAATTATGATACTCCAGCCTCTCAAACATATATATACTGTGATATTATATACATGGGAGGCCTGCTTTAAATGATCTTTGCTTTTCAGTTGTATAATTATAAAACCACACCATGATAATGATATACCCATTTCTTTATTGTGATATATGTCCTTATTCAGTAGAATGTAACTTCTCCTGAAGGAGTTAGAGAAAAGGCAACTGTTGACTGTCAACTGCTTCCTACCCCACTTATATAAAGATAACAGGAAGTTGGATATTTATTACTCCCTAGGAAAGATGTGATATACCTAGTGGACATTAATGTGTATCGGAAGTCCGAGTCACAGGAATTAAAGTCAACAAAATGTCCCCCATCCTGTTTTCCCCTATAAAAAAAGTTATTTAATATTGTGACAACCTCTTGAATAGGTATTATCCATAGGTGGTTTCATCCGTTGCCCTTTGAGTGGGGGTGACTTTGGGGTGAGGTCCTATATCCGCTGTCCAAGTGCTCCCTATCTCCGGGGGGGGGAGATCTCCTGGTCAGGGACGTAGGAAACAGGAAGCAATGCGACTGTAGTAGATACCTAAATTAAACAAATAAACGATGCTAAGTGGTCTGCGAGTTATGCATACAAACATACAAGTGACCCTAGGCAAGTTTGTACGTCAGGTCAAACACCACTCACAGATTGAACAGTGCTGGTGTATAAGTAACTTTACTTGTGTACTCAATGATTTATGGCTTAGATTAAAAAGTCAACATGTATGTTGATGGGAACAGTATTAGTTGGATCAGATTACCGAGCCAAAAGTTAAATCCTGATTTATGTAAAATGATCAAATGATTCAAATGATTAAAAAGTCAACATGTATGTTGATGGGAACAGTATTAGTTGGATCAGATTACCGAGCCAAAAGTTAAATCCTGATTTATGTACAAATGATTCACGTTTTATAGAGGAAGTTGATGTTTGTATAAACTTATTTATGATCAAGGTTAAAATCGCCATGTTTCCTTCTCATACATTTCTAATTGACATGTCAGTCATCTATATTGGAATTCTTCATCTGTCATATCGGAACCAGGTATGTTCTGTTTCAATTCCAATTTTGATTCCAACAAATATTGACATTTGGATGATAACATTTTAGGATTGAATGTTAGACTTCACCAATGATTCTTATCGTTCTGTTTAATTTGCTTGACTAACAGGAATGAGTTTATGAATTGTATGAATTTACATGAACATGAGATGAATGAAAAAATTGACAATGCAAATCACTCTTGTGTGGATGAGAAGTTATAAATGATATCTTAGCTGGAAGTTTTATCTTGAGAAACAGACTATACTTTTCTGAAGGGAAAAAATCAATATCGTGACATGTGAAAAGATAAGAGAAATGGATATATTGAAATATTATCTGTACAACAGAGAAGCTCCACATATACTGGTATCCTTGTTGACCTGCTGTGGCGGTAAAACTGATGTAGAATATGTGCAGCAAGGTCATCATAATTTCAATAGAAGGAAAGTGCAACAAGCTGTCCACGACTTGATGCTGCAACCTCTAGTGCTCTGAGGACTATTTACACTTTCTGACATTGAACCCGAGTCCAGTACCACTATAAATGGATATATATTAGCAGGTTTATTTGACACCTGAATGCTCAGGTGAGAAAAAGATGTAATCGACAATTAACACGTTATCTACGTCAGTTGGTCACTCAGCACCTTTTCACTTTCATGACACGACCTGTTGTAGACTGCTAGTAGTATCATTTACAGCGCACTTGTTCTTAATCTACCATTGAGAAATTACTCTGTTGGTTTTTTTTTTAATTGAAAATTTAATTTATATCCAAAGGGCTTTTTTGATCCATTGCTATTGATTTTTCCGAAAAATTGACACAGATGAGTGATGTAAATTTGATGGATGCTGACAATGCTATCTACAGTGTAAAGGTGACGTAGATATAGATTTATGTATTGGTGGATTCATCCATTTCATTGTCCGATGTCATACACAGCACCATCAACTTATGTTTAAACAAGTCTTATACAACATGGCTGTATAGTGGGTCGTTACAGGTGAATTGAGCAGGTGTGTGCTCAATACATTGAACCTTGCTACAACACAATTGTTGCATTAATGTGGCTACAAGGGAGGCTATAGGATAGCCAGTGTGATTATTGACAATTACACCTGTGTTTATAGACTGTATATGTTATCATTTACCACGGATGCTTGTATTGTTGTGGCTTATCAAACCTGAAGCTGTTCAAACCGTGAGAATTCAACCACAATTTTTTATTGTCATAGTTTGATAGTTTTACCCTGGAAAATATACATGTTGTGTCTATATACATTGATTTTAAAAAGAGGTTTTTTTCTGGAATTTATTTTGATAGTTTTACCGTGAAAACTGTACATGTTGTGTATACACGGATTTTAAAAAGATTGTTTTTTTCATGGATTTTTTTTCTGATTTCTCATTGTAAATCAGATTATGGATATTATTATGACAAGAATATTTCTGAGTAAGAAGTCTGAGGTAAGTTGATTTTGAATGCTGACAAGAAATCTTTCTTGTAGGAGATATGCATGGTCTGGTGAGATTTGATAAAAATTGCAATTTGGGTAGAGCAATTATGGGCAGTTTTGAGACTCATAGTTTTGAATCTGAAGGTAGGAGAACTAGACTGGTCTGCTCTCATGTGGCAACATATCTTCAAGAGAGTTCATAGACACTCTCCAATTTGAAATGTTGTCGAAAAATCATTTTGTAGCGCCTTTGAACTAGACAGCATGGTCTGCATTATTGTGGTCAGAGAATTACAATGGGTTTGAGTACCAATCAGCTGGTCAATGTGATTTTCTTCTGCATGCAGCCACAAGTAAATTTTTGAGAACAGTATCTGGATGTACTCAGTTTTAAAAGTTTCCAAAACTGGAAAAAGGAAATAAAGAGATTATAATGATATGATCATGGAAAGTAGCTATTATCAGAGTAATTACACTGACAGCTGTCAGAAAAGGTCACTGTTGTAGACATCAATAAAACCTATTATCAGGTGTGAGAAGGCCAGGTAGATACACTAGGCTGATCAAGGTGGTCAACACTAGCTCACAGGGCTGGTCAAGGTGGTCAACGCTAGCTCACAGGGCTGGTCAAGGTGGTCAACGTTAGCTCACAGGGCTGGTCAAGGTGGTCAACGTTAGCTCACAGGGCTGGTCAAGGTGGTCAACGCTAGCTCACAGGGCTGGTCAAGGTGGTCAACGTTAGCTCACAGGGCTGGTCAAGGTGGTCAACGTTAGCTCACAGGGCTGGTCAAGGTGGTCAACGCTAGCTCACAGGGCTGGTCAAGGTGGTCAACGTTAGCTCACAGGGCTGGTCAAGGTGGTCAACGTTAGCTCACAGGGCTGGTCAAGGTGGTCAACAGAGCACATCCAGGCTCACTGTTCTGGTCAAGGTGGTCAACGTTAGCTCACAGGGCTGGTGAAGGTGGTCAACAGAGCACATCCAGGCTCACTGTTCTGGTCAAGGTGGTCAACGTTAGCTCACAGGGCTGGTGAAGGTGGTCAACAGAGCACATCCAGGCTCACTGTTCTGGTCAAGGTGGTCAACGTTAGCTCACAGGGCTGGTGAAGGTGGTCAACAGAGCACATCCAGGCTCACTGTTCTGGTCAAGGTGGTCAACGTTAGCTCACAGGGCTGATCATGGTGGTCAACGTTAGCTCACAGGGCTGGTCAAGGTGGTCAACAGATCACCTCCAGACTCATTGTTCTGGTCAAGGTGGTCAACAGCTAGATCACATCCAGGGTATTACTATTTACTATTGTCATGCTGGATAACATTTCATTCAGTTCTTTTCATCTTAGAAAAAAAACCAACACATTGATAATTTGCACTATCCTCATGTTTTCTTTTGGTCATAGTACATGTGTAGTGTATTTGTTTTATTTTGTTCCTCTTTTCATGAAATAAGATAAAATCTTAATTTTATTTTGTATATTTTTCACTTTCTCAAGCCTGAAATACTGTGCTCTTTGTTGACTACTAGTACATACTTACTGCACCAATAAGCATTCAGCCATTATGTACATATGTGTAATTTAGTAGTCGGTTGTTTGTGTGCCACACCCATTGTTTACATTTCAATATCATTTTATGGTAAGAGGTATAAAGGTGGCCATGTCCCTTTCGCTGTGATGATGGCAGACATTGCATTGTCTCTTTCATTTCATACTAAGATTTACTAAAGGATTAAAGTTAATTAGGTGGATGTCAATCTGAGGTCCTGTATACCAGTTATAGATGGATGTCAATCTGGGTTCCTGTATACCAGTAATAGGTGGATGTCAATCTGAGGTCCTGTATACCAGTTATAGGTGGATGTCAATCTGAGGTCCTGTATACCAGTTATAGATGGATGTCAATCTGGGTTCCTGTATACCAGTAATATGTGGATGTCAATCTGAGGTCCTGTATACCAGTTATAGGTGGATGTCAGTCTGGGGTCATGTATACCAGTTGTAGGTGGATGTCAATCTGGGGTCCTATATACCAGTAATAAGTGGATGTCAGTCTGGGGTCCTGTATACCAGTAATAAGTGGATGTCAATCTGAGGTCCTGTATACCAGTTATAGGTGGATGTCAGTCTGGGGTCATGTATACCAGTTGTAGGTGGATGTCAATCTGGGGTCCTATATACCAGTAATAAGTGGATGTCAATCTGAGGTCCTATATACCAGTAATAAGTGGATGTCAATCTGAGGTCCTATATACCAGTAATATGTGGATGTCAATCTGGGTTCCTGTATACCAGTAATAGGTGGACATCAATCTGGGGTCCTGTATACAGTAATATGTGGATGTCAATCTGAGGTCCTGTATACAAGTAATAAGTGGATGTCAATCTGGGGTCCTGTATACCAGTAATAGGTGGACATCAATCTGGGGTCCTGTATACCAGTAATAAGTGGATGTCAGTCTGGGGTCATGTATACAGTAATATGTGGATGTCAATCTGAGGTCCTGTATATAAGTAATAAGTGGATGTCAGTCTGGGGTCCTGTATACCAGTAATAGGTGGACATCAATCTGGGGTCCTGTATACCAGTTATAGGTGGACATCAATCTAGGGTCCTGTATACCAGTTGTAGGTGGATGTCAATCTGAGGTCCTGTATACCAGTAATAGGTGGATGTCAATCTGAGGTCCTATATACCAGTAATAAGTGGATGTCAGTCTGGGGTCCTGTATACCAGTAATATGTGGATGTCAATCTGGGGTCCTGTATACCAGTTATAGGTGGATGTCAATCTGGGGTCCTGTATACCAGTTATAGGTGGATGTCAATCTGAGGTCCTGTATACCAGTAATAAGTGGATGTCAATCTGAGGTCCTGTATACCAGTAATATGTGGATGTCAATCTGAGGTCCTATATACCAGTAATAAGTGGATGTCAGTCTGGGGTCCTGTATACCAGTAATAGGTGGATGTCAATCTGGGGTCCTGTATACCAGTTATAGGTGGACATCAATCTAGGGTCCTGTATACAAGTAATAAGTGGATGTCAGTCTGGGGTCCTGTATACCAGTAATAGGTGGACATCAATCTGGGATCCTGTATACCAGTTAAAGGTGGACATCAATCTAGGGTCCTGTATACCAGTTGTAGGTGGATGTCAATCTGAGGTCCTGTATACCAGTTATAGATGGATGTCAATCTGGGTTCCTATATACCAGTAATAGGTGGACATCAATCTGGGGTCCTGTATACCAGTAATAAGTGGATGTCAGTCTGGGGTCCTGTATACAGTAATATGTGGATGTCAATCTGAGGTCCTGTATACAAGTAATAAGTGGATGTCAATCTGGGGTCCTGTATACCAGTAATAGGTGGACATCAATCTGGGGTCCTGTATACCAGTAATATGTGGATGTCAATCTGAGGTCCTATATACCAGTAATAGGTGGACATCAATCTGGGGTCCTGTATACCAGTAATAAGTGAATGTCAGTCTGGGGTCATGTATACAGTAATATGTGGATGTCAATCTGAGGTCCTGTATACAAGTAATAAGTGGATGTCAGTCTGGGGTCCTGTATACCAGTAATAGGTGGACATCAATCTGGGGTCCTGTATACCAGTTATAGGTGGACATCAATCTAGGGTCCTGTATACCAGTTGTAGGTGGATGTCAATCTGAGGTCCTGTATACCAGTAATAGGTGGATGTCAATCTGAGGTCCTGTATACCAGTAATAGGTGGATGTCAATCTGAGGTCCTGTATACCAGTAATAGGTGGATGTCAATCTGGGGTCCTGTATACCAGTTATAGGTGGACATCAATCTAGGGTCCTGTATACAAGTAATAAGTGGATGTCAGTCTGGGGTCCTGTATACCAGTAATAGGTGGATGTCAATCTGGGGTCCTGTATACCAGTTATAGGTGGACATCAATCTAGGGTCCTGTATACAAGTAATAAGTGGATGTCAGTCTGGGGTCCTGTATACCAGTAATAGGTGGACATCAATCTGGGATCCTGTATACTAGTTAAAGGTGGACATCAATCTAGGGTCCTGTATACCAGTTGTAGGTGGATGTCAATCTGAGGTCCTGCATACCAGTTGTAGG
Organism: Argopecten irradians; assembly: GCF_041381155.1. Lineage (NCBI taxonomy): Eukaryota > Metazoa > Mollusca > Bivalvia > Pectinida > Pectinidae > Argopecten > Argopecten irradians. The sequence goes on from NC_091136.1 coordinate 38,368,507, forward strand.
TGAATGTCAATCTGGGGTCCTGTATACCAGTTATAGGTGGATGTCAATCTGAGGTCCTGTATACCAGTAATAGGTGGATGTCAATCTAGGGTCCTGTATACCAGTTATAGGTGGATGTCAATCTGAGATCCTGTATACCAGTTATAGGTGGATGTCAATCTGAAAACCTTGATGGCTTATACATACCAGTTATTTTCACTGTCGTCATAATATACAATGTGAACTGACTGTGAATATATATATAACATAATTCAAAACCAGAATGAAAGTAAATACTATTATGTTTTCGCCAGATATTGTCAGTTGGCATGTGGTTTCACTGGCTAAAAGTGTTATTTACATTTATGATGACTGTGTCGAAAATTAACTCTGATTTAAGTGACTGTGGTTACCAAAATTAAATAATCATGATCAAATGTCAACGTGATTATCTAATCTTTTTATGTGTATAGTCATTTTTTATCAATTCTATCATAATTGCCCTGCTGTTTATACACACAACGGTAAACAAGTTTTGGTGATAGTTGGATAACAGTCAATAACACAGGGAAACATGTCCTGTAATGATCTACTGGTAAATACTTGTGTGGAAATGTAATAGCTCTGACCTTATATTCCGGGTACAGAACTGTTGTGGAGTGAGCCGGACTTGTATTAGATATCATAGCCCTGCCCTTACAAAACAAGTAAAAGTGTCACAACAACCCTGAATACAAATGATAATAATTTAGAAATATGAATAAAATAAAAAAGGGAAGCAAAGCTAAAGTTGTAAATGAACAAAATATTGGCTCTATCTAAACAGAGTGCCTTGGTAAACATTAGAAAGCATACCAGTACAAGGATGTGTTCAGGGGAACTGAAGGATTTATTGTTTTTGTCGTTAAAAGTGTCTCATCATTGACTGTCCTTGTAGGTAGCATTGTATTTAAGTAAAGATTAAACGGTTTATTAAGTTTCTAGTTGTAATCTATATAGTGAAATAAAATAGTGGATTTATTTTGTTTTTCATCGGGGTCATTTAAGGATGTGCCAGGTTTCGGTGGAGGAAAGCAGAAACACCTATTGAGAAAAAATACTGTTATTTAATAGCAAAAATGCAACTGCCCCACATTGGTTTGAATTTGCAACCCAGAATAGGAGGGCAAGGGAGTGAGAGGGCACCTGAACTATTAGGCCACTGTTGCTCTTAAACAATGTAATACTACAAACAAAGAAATTACTACTGACTCTTTTAATGTGTTAAACATATTTCCTAAAGAAGAATGCTATAAGGGAATGATTTTTTATCAGCTCAAGGACCTTATAAGGAAATCAGCCAACAGGAAATACCATTGGCCATTTCCTTCTGTACATGTGCTTAAATATTATTGGAAAAATCTTTCATGTATCTTGAAAGCGAGTTAATAATGGTTCAATGGAAAATCTCCCTCAACCTAGCTTGAGTGACAGATGGGGAGAATTCTCTGAGATCAGCTGGAGACTGAGGGGTTTTAGGGGGTTACGTTTTGAGACAATTTGAGGCAAGGTTAGTGCATAGGAGCTGACTTGCTATTTCAACTCCCGAAAGAGAGGGCTATCGGAAGAGAATGATTATTGTAACACCAACATTTGATGTCATGAGTAAATGTTGATTTCTTATTTTTATATGATATTGTATAAGGTGACCCAGGTTTCTAGATGTTCTTTTGTATTGGGTTGCCTAGGTTTCTAGATTATTGCTATATTGGAGTAACTAGGTTTCCAGATAATTGCTACATTGGGTTACCTAAGATGCACTGCTGTATTGGGGTACCTAGGTTTCTAGATAATTGCTACATTGGGTTACCTAAGATGCACTGCTGTATTGGGTTTCCTAGGTTTCAATATGTACTGCTATATTGAGTTGGGTTACTAGATATACCTCTGTTTTGGATTATCAAGGTTACTAGATATACTGCTGTATTGGGTTACCTGTGTTACTAGATATATCTATGTTTTGGGTTATCAAGGTTACTAGATATACTGCTGTATTGGGGTACCTAGTGAGGAAAAACGGTATAAAGCTAGTATATTAATAATCCGAAATAAAAGGCCAAAATAAATTCAAAGTAAAATCAAAATCATTTCTATGGAATATATAATCAGCCACTATAGGGCCTTCTTCAGTCCGAAATAACACTAACACAACGTGTTCGTCTACATGTTTGTTTACATCTATTGTGTGCAGGTACGAAATGTCTCGGCCCGTTTGATGTATACGGCGGGTTATTTCGACCCAACATGCTATGTGCACTAAATCAACCCCAGTGTTTAAACAATGGTTATAACCACAAGATACTTTATCAGATAGACTCGTGTAGCCATAAACATAGCACTGACGTATCAAAAGGGGATATTATATGCAATCACATGCACGGTCGAAATGTCAGACATACCAGCTTTTCGAGGTGGGGTACCTAGGTTTCTAGATAATTGCTACATTGGGTTACCTAAGATGCACTGCTGTATTGGGTTTCCTAGGTTTCAATATGTACTGCTATATTGAGTTGGGTTACTAGATATACCTCTGTTTTGGATTATCAAGGTTACTAGATATACTGCTGTATTGGGTTACCTGGGTTACTAGATATATCTATGTTTTGGATTATCAAGGTTACTAGATATACTGCTGTATTGGGTTACCTGGGTTACTAGATATATCTCTGTTTTGGGTTATCGAGGTTACTAGATATACTGCTGTATTGGGTTACCTGGGTTACTAGATATATCTCTGTTTTGGATTATCAAGGTTACTAGATGTACTGCTGTATTGGGTTACCTGGGTTACTAGATATATCTCTGTTTTGGATTATCAAGGTTACTAGATGTACTGCTGTATTGGGTTACCTGGGTTACTAGATATATCTCTGTTTTGGATTATCAAGGTTAATAATTGTACTGCTGTATTGGGTTACCTGTGTTACTAGATGTATCTCTGTTTTGGATTATCAAGGTTACTAGATGTACTGCTGTATTGGGTTACCTGGGTTACTAGATATATCTATGTTTTGGATTTATCAAGGTTACTAGATGTACTGCTGTATTGGGTTACCTGTGTTACTAGATATATCTCTGTTTTGGATTATCAAGGTTACTAGATGTACTGCTGTATTGGGTTACCTGGGTTACTAGATATATCTCTGTTTTGGATTATCAAGGTTAATAATTGTACTGCTGTATTGGGTTACCTGTGTTACTAGATGTATCTCTGTTTTGGATTATCAAGGTTACTAGATGTACTGCTGTATTGGGTTACCTGGGTTACTAGATATATCTATGTTTTGGATTATCAAGGTTACTAGATGTACTGCTGTATTGGGTTACCTGTGTTACTAGATATATCTATGTTTTGGGTTATCAAGGTTACTAGATGTACTGCTGTATTGGGTTACCTGGGTTACTAGATATATCTCTGTTTTGGATTATCAAGGTTACTAGATATACTGCTGTATTGGGTTACCTGGGTTACTAGATATATCTCTGTTTTGGATTATCAAGGTTACTAGATGTACTGCTGTATTGGGTTACCTGGGTTACTAGATATATCTCTGTTTTGGATTATCAAGGTTACTAGATGTACTGCTGTATTGGGTTACCTGGGTTACTAGATATATCTCTGTTTTGGGTTATCAAGGTTACTAGATATACTGCTGTATTGGGTTACCTGGGTTACTAGATATATCTATGTTTTGGGTTATCAAGGTTACTAGATGTACTGCTGTATTGGGTTACCTGTGTTACTAGATATATCTATGTTTTGGGTTATCAAGGTTGCTAGATGACTACTGCTGTATTGGGTTACCTGGGTTACTAGATATATCTATGTTTTGGATTATCAAGGTTACTAGATGTACTGCTGTATTGGGTTACCTGTGTTACTAGATATATCTATGTTTTGGGTTATCAAGGTTACTAGAAGATGTACTGCTGTATTGGGTTACCTGGGTTACTAGATATATCTCTGTTTTGGATTAAACAATCAAGGTTACTAGATGTACTGCTGTATTGGGTTACCTGGGTTACTAGATATATCTCTGTTTTGGATTATCAAGGTTACTAGATGTACTGCTGTATTGGGTTACCTGGGTTACTAGATATATCTCTGTTTTGGATTATCAAGGTTAATAATTGTACTGCTGTATTGGGTTACCTGTGTTACTAGATGTATCTCTGTTTTGGATTATCAAGGTTACTAGATGTACTGCTGTATTGGGTTACCTGGGTTACTAGATATATCTATGTTTTGGTTTATCAAGGTTACTAGATGTACTGCTGTACTGGGTTACCTGTGTTACTAGATATATCTATGTTTTGGGTTATCAAGGTTACTAGATGTACTGCTGCATTGGGTTACCTGGGTTACTAGATATATCTCTGTTTTGGATTATCAAGGTTACTAGATATACTGCTGTATTGGGTTACCTGGGTTACTAGATATATCTATGTTTTGGGTTATCAAGGTTACTAGATGTACTGCTGTATTGGGTTACCTGGGTTACTAGATATATCTATGTTTTGGATTATCAAGGTTACTAGATGTACTGCTGTATTGGGTTACCTGTGTTACTAGATATATCTATGTTTTGGGTTATCAAGGTTACTAGATGTACTGCTGTATTGGGTTACCTGGGTTACTAGATATATCTCTGTTTTGGATTATCAAGGTTACTAGATGTACTGCTGTATTGGGTTACCTGGGTTACTAGATATATCTCTGTTTTGGATTATCAAGGTTACTAGATGTACTGCTGTATTGGGTTACCTGGGTTACTAGATATATCTCTGTTTTGGATTATCAAGGTTACTAGATGTACTGCTGTATTGGGTTACCTGGGTTACTAGATATATCTCTGTTTTGGGTTATCAAGGTTACTAGATATACTGCTGTATTGGGTTACCTGGGTTACTAGATATATCTATGTTTTGGGTTATCAAGGTTACTAGATGTACTGCTGTATTGGGTTACCTGTGTTACTAGATATATCTATGTTTTGGGTTATCAAGGTTGCTAGATGACTGTACTGCTGTATTGGGTTACCTGGGTTACTAGATATATCTATGTTTTGGATTATCAAGGTTACTAGATGTACTGCTGTATTGGGTTACCTGTGTTACTAGATATATCTATGTTTTGGGTTATCAAGGTTGCTAGATGACTACTGCTGTATTGGGTTACCTGTGTTACTAGATATATCTATGTTTTGGGTTATCGAGGTTACTAGATGTACTGTTGTATTTGGTGACCTGATTAATAACCTACAGGAATAGCTTCAGTGTGATCAGGCATTGATTAGTTAAACATGTCTCGAGGCTGTATATAGACTGGCCGATATAGATGCTGTACAAATATAGCTTAGTCCATCACATAGAGAATAGTACATTTTAATTGTACATCCCAACTCTGATGTAGAGGTCATGCTTAAAGCAGAATGAAAACTTGAACCCTGTCACCATTCATTAAGGGGCCATGCATGTTCACTTTAGACAGAGCAATGATATAACATCACAGCACAATCACATATATAGTGTGTTGAGTACAGCAACATCCCAACACTAGTTACAGGGACATTATATCTTTAATATCTATCAGTTTATAGTTGTGGCTTTTTTGTTGACATGTCTATTCTACTTTATTATATAGAATGATGTCAGCTCAATTGATCAAATCTGATAATAAGTTGAAATGAAACTCAAGTTTACCAGGAACATAAAAGTTATTCAATAAAAAATTGTGAAAGCATAGCAATATACCCTTTAGTTTAGGCTCAGAATAGACAAATAAAATTTAAAAAAATCAATGAAAGGTAAATTATCAGTTCTTGTGTGTATAATTATAATACTGTTGTGAGTTGATATTTCTGAAGTGAAATCAATACATATTTTTGTGTACTATTCAATATTGTTATGCATATCTTTTCAATATGTTGCCATTTATGCCTGAATTATGTTACATAGTTAGAATTTGATGCTAAAGAATGATAATTGGTGTTTCAGAATGTGTGCCCCCTGATTGTAGCGATCAGACACAACCCATGCCTGTGGAAGACTATACAAATGTCCTGTCACACTTAGACCTGATGGAGGAAGAGAAACCCCTCATCCCCGGGGTCACCGTCCGGGCAGCCACACCCGAACGACTCGTCCACCTCTGTGTCGAAAGTTTTGGTAAGGCTTTACCCATATATAGTTAAATTAAGTTGGTTTACAATCATTAAGACAGTTCAGTTGTACCATTTATGTTAGGGTTTAGAAGCAGATGTTTAAGGTAACTATGGCTGCTAATTACAGTGAATATAGTGAAATTGTGATAATGATAAGGCTAATTACAGTGTACATAGTGTAATTGTAATAAAGATAAGGCTAATTACAGTGAATATAGTGTAATTGTAATAAAGATAAGGCTAATTACAGTGAATATAGTGTAATTGTAATAAAGATAAGGCTAATTACAGTGAATATAGTGTAATTGTAATAAAGATAAGGCTAATTACAGTGAATATAGTGTAATTGTAATAAAGATAAGGCTAATTACAGTGAATATAGTGTAATTGTAATAAAGATAAGGCTAATTACAGTGAATATAGTGTAAATGTAATAAAGATAAGGCTAATTACAGTGTATATAGTGTAATTGTAATAAAGATAAGGCTAATTACAGTGTACATAGTGTAATTGTAATAAAGATAAGGCTAATTACAGTGAATATAGTGTAATTGTAATAAAGATAAGGCTAATTACAGTAAATATAGTGTAATTGTAATAAAGATAAGGCTAGTTACAGTGAATATAGTGTAAATGTAATAAAGATAAGGCTAATTACAGTGAATATAGTGTAATTGTAATAAAGATAAGGCTAATTACAGTGAATATAGTGTAAATGTAATAAAGGTAAGGCTAATTACAGTGTACATAGTGTAATTGTAATAAAGATAAGGCTAGTTACAGTGAATTTAGTGTAATTGTAATAAAGATAAGGCTAATTACAGTGAATATAGTGTAATTGTAATAAAGATAAGGCTAATTACAGTGAATATAGTGTAATTGTAATAAAGATAAGGCTAGTTACAGTGAATATAGTGTAATTGTAATAAAGATAAGGCTAATTACAGTGAATATAGTGTAATTGTAATAAAGATAAGGCTAATTACAGTGAATATAGTGTAATTGTAATAAAGATAAGGCTAATTACAGTGAATATAGTGTAATTGTAATAAAGATAAGGCTAATTACAGTGTACATAGTGTAATTGTAATAAAGATAAGGCTAATTACAGTGAATATAGTGTAATTGTAATAAAGATAAGGCTAATTACAGTAAATATAGTGTAATTGTAATAAAGATAAGGCTAATTACAGTGTATATAGTGTAATTGTAATACAGATAAGGCTATAATTACAGTGAATATAGTGTAATTGTAATAAAGATAAGGCTAATTACAGTGTACATAGTGTAATTGTAATAAAGATAAGGCTAATTACAGTGAATATAGTGTAATTGTAATAAAGATAAGGCTAATTACAGTGTACATAGTGTAATTGTAATAAAGATAAGGCTAATTACAGTGAATATAGTGTAATTGTAATAAAGATAAGGCTAATTACAGTAATATAGTGTAATTGTAATAAAGATAAGGCTAATTACAGTGTATATAGTGTAATTGTAATAAGATAAGGCTATAATTACAGTGAATATAGTGTAATTGTAATAAAGATAAGGCTAATTACAGTGAATATAGTGTAATTGTAATAAAGATAAGGCTAATTACAGTGTACATAGTGTAATTGTAATAAAGATAAGGCTAATTACAGTGAATATAGTGTAATTGTAATAAAGATAAGGCTAATTACAGTGTATATATAGTGTAATTGTAATAAAGATAAGGCTAATTACAGTGAATATAGTGTAATTGTAATAAAGATAAGGCTAATTACAGTGTACATAGTGTAATTGTAATAAAGATAAGGCTAGTTACAGTGAATATAGTGTAATTGTAATAAAGATAAGGCTAATTACAGTGTAATAGTGTAATTGTAATAAAGATAAGGCTAATTACAGTGAATATAGTGTAATTGTAATAAAGATAAGGCTAATTACAGTAAATATAGTGTAATTGTAATAAAGATAAGGCTATTACAGTGAATATAGTGTAAATGTAATAAAGATAAGGCTAATTACAGTGAATATAGTGTAATTGTAATAAAGATAAGGCTAATTACAGTGTACATAGTGTAAGGCTATAATTACAGTCAATATAGTGTAATTGTAATAAAGATAAGGCTAATTACAGTGTATATAGTGTAATTGTAATAAAGATAGGCTAGTTACAGTGAATATAGTGTAAATGTAATAAAGATAAGGCTAATTACAGTGTATATAGTGTAATTGTAATAAAGATAAGGCTAATTACAGTGACATAGTGTAATTGTAATAAAGATAAGGCTAGTTACAGTGAATATAGTGTAATTGTAATAAAGATAAGGCTAATTACAGTGTACATAGTGTAATTGTAATAAAGATAAGGCTAATTACAGTGAATATAGTGTAATTGTAATAAAGATAAGGCTAATTACAGTAAATATAGTGTAATTGTAATAAAGATAAGGCTAATTACAGTGAATATAGTGTAATTGTAATAAAGATAAGGCTAATTACAGTGAATATAGTGTAATTGTAATAAAGATAAGGCTAATTACAGTAAATATAGTGTAATTGTAATAAAGATAAGGCTAATTACAGTGAATATAGTGTAATTGTAATAAAGATAAGGCTAATTACAGTGAATATAGTGTAAATGTAATAAAGATAAGGCTAATTACAGTGAATATAGTGTAATTGTAATAAAGATAAGGCTAATTACAGTGTACATAGTGTAAGGCTATAATTACAGTCAATATAGTGTAATTGTAATAAAGATAAGGCTAATTACAGTGTATATAGTGTAATTGTAATAAAGATAGGCTAGTTACAGTGAATATAGTGTAATTGTAATAAAGATAAGGCTAATTACAGTGTACATAGTGTAATTGTAATAAAGATAAGGCTAATTACAGTGTACATAGTGTAATTGTAATAAAGATAAGGCTAATTACAGTGAATATAGTGTAAATGTAATAAAGATAAGGCTAATTACAGTGTATATAGTGTAATTGTAATAAAGATAAGGTATATATTCAAACATGTTTGTTGTCCTCCTACATAACCTAAGAAAATGTATGATCTTACATCTGAAAAAAAAACTGAGGAGGAGGAGTTTTATCACTTAGAGTACATTTCAATTATTTATGCAGATTCCTATTTTGTAAACATGTTCTGTTTTTTCCTGACAACATGGATATAAACAGTAACATTGATATAAACGGTGACAGTGGGTCACTGGTTTTCATCACGACTTCATTTAAATAGTTTTGTAATTAATTGGCATTGTAATAATTATAGCTATAGATATAAACATGGAAGCAAAAGTATGCTACTCTTGTTTGGTCTAGATATTTGATATGCTACTCTTGTTTGGTCTGGATATTTGATATCAGTGACACATGTATCGTACTAAATTCCTGATTTACAAATAAATCACTCATTTGCTACACTTGGGTATAATTTAAACACATTTTACAAAAATGGAATATGATATGCATTGTCATTTAAATCACTATTCTGCTGTACTTGATTACTGTTTAAATGCATTTTACAAGGGGGAAAGGGAAATACATGTAAGTTAAAGTACTGTTTATGCTCTGTCGGTGGTGGAGCATCTTTAAATGAATTCAAATTGGCTTCTTAACACCGCGGATACACATTGTTTTGTTGAATAAGGTAATGACTATGGCCTCTGAAAATATCACCTTTCTCAGGTTAACAGTTCCTTGTGTTAACCTCTATGTAAATTTCAATAATGTATAATATTGCTGTATGTAGCTGTCACCTGGTATGGACATATGCTTGTGCTCATGACAAAATCTAACAATTATTGAAAGGAAAATAATTGAGGGGGGAGTGGGTTGATTAAGTTTATTAGAGTACTATTATACACATTTAACAGGTAATTTAAAGTATACAACTAAGATTGATGACATAAATAAGAAACAATGAAATGTAAGTATCTTACAGAGTGGCCAAGCTGTTTATAGTCAATATACTTATTATTCCCTGCGAAACATGTTTGCGGGAGATATTGCTTTGGGCTCCGTCCAGCCGTCCGTCTGTCTGTCCAAGATCCTTTTCCGGGCCATAACTCAAAAAACATTCAATGTTGCTCCTTGAAACTTTCTGTATACACCAGACAAGTGCCCAAGTTGTGCCTTTTTTCTATTTCGGACCTTCAATTTTGGGAATTTTTTCTGTTATTATGGAAACTCGGTCAACAATACCAATAATTACAGTTCCTTTTGTTACCTGCTGTTATTTTTTTTTACAGTTTCACTATACTCGCATACATTAAAAGTTATACTTTAATAATTGTTAATTTGACCTTGATGTATTTGGGTTTTATTCCAACTTCGGGGCGTGGGGGATCATGCCACGCTTTGCGGCTCCTTGTTTTAAGCATAATTTCAGCTTTAACTCTACCAAAAATGATTGTCATAGAAATATAAAGAAGTGTTACCATTGTAATCATAAATTAGTTGAACAATTTTACCTTGAAAAGCACTGAAATAAGACACCCATATATATATATATATATATATATTATGTTTGTTTACATTTTAAAACTTTGTATGTTTTTATATGTGTTATTGTACGTCATTGTATCTGGTTACAATACATAGTCCATAATCTGAAGGTAGAAGCAACATTCTTTGTTGATTTTTTGCTGTTTACATGTTTAAATTCATATTTATTTTCATTACAACAATTCACTGCATGTCCGAAATAGGGGCCTGTGTATTATCATAGCCAAAGAGTCCAAGGCTGAGAGCAGAAATAAAATGTAAAAAAGTCACATGAATATTTGATAGTATGCTGTATCACGAAACTGTTCAGATCATATGACTCCATCTGACACCATTACAGGTATATAAAATATGCTGATTTACAAGTCGGGCCTTAATCACTGACCTTGACCTGAGTTTGTGTTACCTGTATCGTGTCATGTCTACATGTGTGACTGTAGGAGGAAAAGAAACATTTTATTTCATTTCATGGCCGACAGAGAAATTTATCAAATCTCTAAATGAGCATAAGTTAATAGTTATTAAGGGAAGTCGTAAAATTGTTTGGTAGACTGAAAAAAGCAAAAGTAGTAGGAAAAATAATATCTGTCAGTTTTCTGTGTGGTTGTATTGTGAGATTTAGTCCAGGCTTACAGTAAAGCAAAACATGAAAGTTTTCCCATGTATGTATATCCTCATATGCCTCTAAAATCTATTTCCCATGTTTGTGATTGGCTGAAAACTAGCGTAGGTTTGAGGAAACTGTCTTGGCGTAGGGTTGAGGAAACTGTCGTAACGTTATCACACTAGATGTGTGTTACACTAAATCTCGCAGGTATTTTGTTTATACGTAATGAAAACAATGCAATCTCATTTATGTGCTGTTGTGTCTGTGTAGATCTATCCTACTATACAGCCAGTGATTAGGGTTTATTGTCAAAGTCTTTTTCCACATCAATTAAACTCTTTTGTTATGAAAATATCACCATTCAATTTTTTGACATATTTTATCAACCATTATGAAGTGATAGTTAGTGTGGTTAGTATAGCTGTGGTTAACATTGGATAACATAAAGAGCAAGGTCACAGGGCACTCACACTTTATCCTCACCCTGATTACGTACACACATTTTTTACCTGCACTTTTAATGAGACAGTAACCAGGATTCTATATTCCATAAGGTAAACTTACACTCCCAGACTGTATTAATTACCAGACACATGGTCAATTAGTACATTTCATGTCCTGCTTAGCTCCAATTCTATAATCAATCAGCACAGTTTTTGCAGTGTCATTTAAAACTGTATGTAACTGTTTTTCTAAAGTCCATAAAATATTCAAAAGTAATCAAAAAACCAAACAGAAATGCAAAATTGTTAGAACAAAAAAACAAACAGCGATTTTAATGTAATATTAGAATTCACCTTATGTCAGGAATTTTTGGCTACAGTATTTAAAATCATCAGGGATTACTAACCACGTGTTGATAAAATGAGTACCTATTTGCCTCATGGCTTACGTAGGTTTGATGACTTTGAGTCATTAAAGATGCTACACCATTATCACCATAGAAAAGTTTGAGCTTCTTATTTTACTTTAAGATGCTCATTGTAAAAATAATTAATTGCATCCCAAAAAAAGTCAACAGAACTAGGCTCTATAGAATGAAGTCCTGATTGTGTGTCCACCAAATGCAAAATAAGTTATTTTATTTATATTTCTGTTAATTAGACATAAATTTACACGAGTTGTTCAAATTATGAGTACCATTTACTACTCTGTCGGTGGTGGAGTATCTTTAAATGAATTCAAATTGGCATCTTTACACTGTGGATACACATAGTTTTGTTGAATAAGATAATGACTGTGGCCTCTGAAAATATCACCTTTCTCAGGTTAACAGTTCCTTGTGTTAACCTCTATGTAAATTTCAATAATGTATACTATTGCTATATGTAGCTGTCACCTGGTATGGCCATATGCTTGTGCTCATGACAAAATCTAACAATTATTGAAAGGAAAATAATTGAGGGGGGAGTGGGTTGATTAAGTTTATAAGAGTACTTTTATACACATTTAACAGGTAACATTACCAAGCAATTATATGCGCAATAGAACCTAATCGTATATTTTTAGAAAAGTCTGATACATACATTACCATATATAGCATGACCAGGAGGTATTTTTGTTCAGAACACTGGATGTATGGTTAATTTGGTCTGTAGCCAACGCTTAATGTGTAGACAACTACATAATGTATATCATGACTGGAAAACGTTTGGCTGCTAATGTTTAGTGAGTGACACATTACATATCATTATTAGGAAACGATATAAATAGACAATTTCTTATACTTCTACCAGCTATACTTGGGTCGGCATTGAGTTCCATATAAAGAGTCAAGGACCTCACAATGCTTTCTAGATTATCTAGATAATAGTTTTTGCTGTCTTTCTTTTTAGGTCATCTGACCCGAAGGGTCAGGATGACCTATTGTGATCATGGACCGTCCGTCGTCGTGCACTGTGCGCCATCCCCCGTCCGCCGTGTGTAAACTTTTCATTCAAACGACTTCTCAATAACTGAAAGGCCCAGGGTACTGATATTTAGCCTGTAGCATGCTTGGATGAAGGGCTACCAAGTTTGTTCAAATGAATGACCTTGACCTTCATTCAAGGTCACAGGGGTCAAATAGGATAAAATCTTTAAACGTCTTCTTCTCAAGAATCAGAAGGCCCAGGGTACTGATATTGGGCCTGTAGCATGCTGGGATGAAGGGCTACCAAGTTTGTTAAAATGAATGACCTTGACCTTCATTCAAGGTCACAGGGGTCAAATAGGCTAAAATCTTGAAATAACATTTTTGTGAATAAGTAAGAGCCCTAGAGACCTGATATTGGGCCTGTGACATGCTGGGATAAAGGGCTACCATATTTGTTTTAAAATAAATGACTTTGATCTTCATTCAGGATCACAGGGGTCAAAATGGCTTAAATATTTAATTGACTATGTTGTATTGTGCCAATAGTCAGATGACCCTTAAGGCACATGGGCCTCTTGTTTATCCATCCCTATAGCTCTTTGTTTTTATTCCTTTTTATGCACCTAGGTGGAGATGTGGATCTTGACCCATGTCAATTCTGTCACATTACGTCCCATGTTGGCCTGTCCTGTCCTGTCCTAAATTCCTATTAGAGAAATGAGCATTTAAGACAAATTAGTATCCATTACTTCTCTTCTGATTAGAATCCTGACTGTCGTGTTGATGTCAATTCTGTCACATTATGTCCCATGTTGGCCTGTCCTGTCCTGTCCTAAATTCCTATTAGAGAAATGAGCATTTAAGACAAATTAGTATCCATTACTTCTCTTCTGATTAGAATCCTGACTGTCGACCCATGTCAATTCTGTCACATTACGTCCCATGTTGGCCTGTCCTGTCCTAAATTCCTATTAGAGAAATGAGCATTTAAGACAAATTAGTATCCATTACTTCTCTTCTGATTAGAATCCTGACTGTCGACCCATGTCAATTCTGTCACATTACGTCCCATGTTGGCCTGTCCTGTCCTGTCCTAAATTCCTTTTAGAGAAATGAGCATTTAAGACAAATTAGTATCCATTACTTCTCTTCTGATTAGAATCCTGACTGTCGTGTTGATGTTAATTTGTTAAAATACAAAACTTAACAGCCCATAGTAAATATATTTCTTTGATTTTACAGGGAAGGACGGACGTCTGCTAGAAGACAATGAATTTCCTAGTGTCCTGTTCCTCATGCACAAATGGTTTATGACATCAGACGAGATGGCGGAGGCCTACGTGGATCTGTATCCTTAACTATATCTACAATGATTGTAAAAAATAGTATCAATACATAAACAAATTATCAAAATTTTGAGTTGAACTGAAAATCATTGGTACATTGAAGTGCTACTGTCAAAACTTGTGTAATGTTCGCTTTTTTGTGTGAAATTTTTGACATTGAAGACGAAGTAGAGGGTGTGTAAATTAGACTCTGGTATTAAGATCTGTATTTTTTTCACCTTCAAATATAAGCCATTCTCTCTGACACTTTATTAAGATCCAGGAATGCGGCGAATTGGTACTCTAAAAGTATTACTAGTCTAAATGCAGCTTTCATAAGTGATACTCTTTGGTATTTCAACAGAGGGATTTTAGCCAAACTTGTCTGAAATGATCTTGGGATATAGTCATGGCCATGTATTATTACAGTTCAGGTCAGTGTGAAATCTGAAGCAGCCCAAGCTACGGCCGTAATTACATACCATCGATATGAATGCTATTTTAGTTTTTCTGCATTTCAATTTTTTATGCTCTTTTTGACAATTGTCACAAAATCTTTTCTTTTCTGACAAGTGTTTAGGTCAAGCTTATATCTTTAGGAAAACATCTTTCTAGCTAATACATCACCATAACATTTCAATAACAACTACATGTACACAATTGCGTAATATTAACGGAACTGATACAACTATGCGGTTTGTGAAATTTGACCAGAATTTGGCCACCAACACAAGTATATGATGACTATTGTAAGAGCTATTTACATGAATCACTGTCCATTGTACAAGTGTCTACCACTTCATCCCATTCACTAGACATCCTTACATAAGCAGTAGTTGTACAATGACTGCGACAGTTTTAATCGTTTTTATACAGAATTTAAGTTAAATACTTATTGAGGATATACGGGATGTCTCAGACAATTAAGCATCTCTCTTACTGTCAATGTATACATAGTAAGAGGAGCAGCTTGCGCTGGGTGTTAAGGGCAATACAAATTGCTACTTGTAAATAATAACTCAGTACATTTTGACCAAATATAGCCAGAATAATTTTTGGATGCAAAGATCAGTTTTGTTATAAATCTGATTCCATATGGTTGTGTATGTGTGTGTGATGGGATGGGAGTTGCAAATAAGGAAAATGTAATAAACTCTGGCAAATCCTTCTTTGGAAAAGAGAGATTTTGTTCAAAGATGTACATAGTTTGAAACTAGTATTTATAAGTGTTTATTTCCAGTCAGGAATCAGCTGGGCTTGGCCATGTAATAGGATACAAAGCAAATTGTTATTTAAGGTTTTTACAGATCCCATGTATGGACCCAATTTTGCTTCATTTGTGACCCTAGATTTGTCATAAATCATGACTGGCAGATTTATGGTTGTCTTGTTTGGTAACAGTGGTATACTTAACTAAACAGGATAGATAGTATCGGTAGCTGAGAGTTCATACACAACTTATTATAAACTTAACTTTTAACAATTTTGTTTAATAAAATGACCTTGGCCTACATTTAAAGTTGAATTGGCCAAAAGGCTGGAAATATTGAAACTACAATTCTGCAATAAAAGAAAGACTTATGTGACCCAATATTAGGCCTCCTACATGCTGGAATAAAGAGCTTTTGAGTTTGTCCTTATGAATGACCTTGAAATTAATTCAAGGTCATAGGAGTCAAAAAGGACTATATATAGTTTTAGAACAACTCTGTCTTAATAGCAACCTAGAAGCCATAATTGTATCTACTGAGTATGTCCTATCGAATTCGTTGAAATATGCAGTTTGGAAAACCCAGGGAATCTGAATGAATCTTTTGGGAAACCCTGGCTATCTGATTGGTTAGCCAACAGGATCTAGGAAGAAAGTGTTGTTATTTTGATACACACGTTGCTCTGGTCATGAGGCTGTAGATTTTGATGTGATTAATTGTCTTATATTGTTAACAAAAACTATGTCAGTCAACAAGTGGTTTATAAGAAACGGATATCCTTGACTCAGAGCCTCAGCTATCAGAGCTGTAACGAGACTGTGGCGTGCACTAAGCCGGGATGTAATCATCGCCCTTCCAGTGTAGACTGTCAAATACAGATTTACAAGGCCAAAATTTGCTATGCAGTCAGGTGAGTGAAATTTTGATTGTATTATATTCTTGCGTTAATTGTGTGTTGTATTATCAATCTCATATACTCAGAGAAATAAAGCATTCATCACAGGGTACTGGACTATAACACTCAGAATCTTCATGCATTGTTAAAATTTAAGATTATGTCAATATGAATCCTTGTAGCTTTTACAATAAAGCGAAAGACCACTTTTCATTCCTTCCTTTGTGAATGATATGTTTTGGCAATAGTTGGTTGGTCGCTGTAGTCAGCTTTTTCCTCTTTATGAACCCAATATTTTGCTCTCTATCGTGGAATAATGGTGTGTTATTCAGAAGATTTGTTTTTAACCAATCACAATGCAGCAGGAACTAATCTGGATTGATCATTGGTTATTAGGTATATTCAAATTGAATATAGAGTATGTATCTGTCAAGGGTTCTGACGATTCTGGGTTAGTTATAGAGTATCTGTCAAGAGTTTTGAAGATTCTGGGTTCAAACCTCAGTGTGGTAGTTCATACATTTTTCCTTTAATGTTACAGTACAATTGATTATTGAAAGGAATGTGAGATAAAACTTGCATCAATTGAGACATCACCCGGTCAACACCCACAGTGGCCATCCCCATTGTCAATTGACCATTAGAAATAGGAGAACAATGTATTGAACCATCTGTTGTGGTTTTGCCAATGATCTTGTTTTATTTAAAGTTGGGCCATACAATGGCTGAGATTCCTGTGTGACGTCAAGTCTCAGCTATATCCTCAGCAGACTTTTACAGGAATAGAACAATTCTAATGAATGCCTCGTTAAAAGGGGAGATTTATGAAAATTTTACCTGAATTGATTGGATTGTGTTACATTGACGCAAGAGCCTTTATAGATTTTACACTTTGGCGACATCGCAGGAGATAATATCATTATTGAAATTAATTATACAGCTTGCATGTGTGGCCCTATTTATAGGTGACAAGTGACGTGTGGTCGTCCTGTTGACTAGGTCTCTTGGTACTCTGGGACATTTGATTCGTGTATCAAGTATTGACACATCTCCTATATAGAGGCAGTGCTGAAACACTTTGTTCTTGTCAATGTTAAATAATCTGCATATTTTCACTATGCATTTGATTTTATTTAAAGTGCAGCCCTCTAACCCAATTATCTTTCACCCCATCTTCCTTCTTCTCCAAGGGGCCGCGGTGGCCGAGTGGTTAAGATGTACCGGCATATTACCACATGCCCTCCACCTCTGGGTCGCGAGTTCGAATCCCATGTGGGGCAGTTGCCAGGTACTGACCACTGGTCGGTGGTTTTTCTCCAGGTACTCCGGCTTTCCTCCACCAACAAACCTGACACGTCCTTAAATGACCCTGGCTGTTAATAGGACGTTAAACTAATCAAACCAAATCCTAAAATCCTTCTTCTCCAACAACTTCTGTTGACAAACTCATTTGCCTATCTACACTTGTTGTCAAATTCTTTTATTCCTCCATGCAATTCTCTTCAATTTCTTGACCTTTTTTCGCCTTCTACTTTCTACTCCTTTGCTTACTCCTTCTGATACCACCTTCTTTTCCTTAACCCCCTCTCCTTTTTTTAAACTTATCCTCTACTAAGTCCTCCTACTCCCCCTTCCTCCTGCCCCCACAATTACCAGAACCTTTTCTGTTAATTGTCTCCACCCTCTTCTCTTCCCCTAGCTCCTCCAAACAACAAACCTTTTCTTTGTTCTCTTTCTTATTTTTCCTTTTCATCCAATTCCTACCCTTCTTTTTCCTTCCTTCCCTTCTGTCTCCTTTCTTCCATTTATTCTCTTCACCCTTCCACTATTCTGGTATAGCAGGTTTTACTAGTAAATACGTGTACTGTACATAGTGATATGATCACCTTCTAGCCTTAAATGCAATGCTGACATTCCTTTAAACCCAGCATGTGGATTATGTGACCTTTTCTGCGGTTAAGGGTTTGATCCTTGACACACTACTCTACCTATTTACACTGACTATTCTTCTGTTAACTCCTGTGTTTCCTCCCATTCTTTGTTCTGTCGTATGGAGTCATCAGTATCAGATAATCAATACCTTTGTCTCCTGATCTAGTGGCCATTTGTAGTGTCACAGACCTTATACTGTGTACATCACAATAGATAAAGGTTTCACAGGAGAGACATTGTTCAGATAAAGAGTTCACAGGAGAGACATTGTTCAGATAAACATTTCACAAGAGAGACATTGGTCAGATAAACATTTCACAAGAGAGACATTGTACAGATAAAGATTTCACAGAATAGACATTGTTCAGATAAAGAATTCACAGGAGAGACACTGTTCAGATAAAGAGTTCACAGGAGAGACATTGTTCAGATAAATATTTCACAGGAGAGACATTGGTCAGATAAACATTTCACAGGAGAGACATTGGTCAGATACAGATTTCACAGGAGAGACATTGGTCAGATAAACATTTCACAGAATAGACATTGGTCAGATAAACATTTCACAAGAGAGACATTGTACAGATAAAGAGTTCACAGAATAAACATTGTTCAGATAAAGAGTTCACAGGAGAGACATTGTTCAGATAAATATTTCTCAAGAGAGACATTGGTCAGATAAACATTTCACAGGAGAGACATTGGTCAGATACAGATTTCACAGGAGAGACATTGGTCAGATAAACATTTCACAGAATAGACATTGGTCAGATAAACATTTCACAGGAGAGACATTGGTCAGATAAAGAGTTCACAGAATAGACATTGTTCAGATAAAGATTTCACAGAATAGACATTGTTCATATAAAGAGTTCACAGGAGAGACATTGGTAAGATAAAGAGTTCACAGGAGAGACATTGTTCAGATAAAGAGTTCAGAGGAGAGACATTGTTCAGATAAATATTTCACAGGAGAGACATTGGTCAGATAAACATTTTACAAGAGAGACATTGGTCAGATACAGATTTCACAGGAGAGACATTGGTCAGATAAACATTTCACAGAATAGACATTGGTCAGATAAACATTTCACAGGAGAGACATTGGTCAGATACAGATTTCACAAGAGAGACATTGGTCAGATACAGATTTCACAAGAGAGACATTGTTCAGATAAAGAGTTCACAAGATAGACATTGTTCAGATAAATATTTCACATGAGAGACACTGGTCAAATACAGATTTCACAAGAGAGACATTGGTCAGATAAACATTTCACAGAATAGACATTGTTCAGATACAGATTTCACAGGAGAAACATTGGTCAGATAAAACATTTCACAAGAGAGACATTGGTCAGATACTGATTTCACAGAAGAGATATTAGTTAGATACAGATTTCACAGAAGAGATATTTAATATAGTTAGATAAAGATTTCACAGAAGAGATGTTTACTGATGTTAGATCTAGATAAAGATTTCATAAAAGATATATTATTTAGATAACAATTTCACAGAAGAAAGGTTAAACAAAAGAGATATCATTTGATTAAGATTTCATAGAAGAGATATATAAAATTTTATTATTACAAGGTCAATAAGCTGAACATGTGAATATTTTATCAAGTTAATTCAATATAGTTTAATGTAATGGATAATTGTACTAGTAAGTGATGCCTGCCATGACAAAACAGAAAACTAAAAATTCAAATCATGTTTCTACTGCTCTCAATATTATGTGGTTTCCATTTTTGGTGTGGATAGAAAATCTGAATGTTTTTTAATTTTTGTTTTGTGAGTTTCCAGTAGTTAGTTAAAGTTGTTATATCTGAAAGTGGCCAACTTCCTCCGTAAGCACTAGATATGCGTTGTGTATACATATAGGCTTCAAGGTTTCAGCTTCCTGCTGTAAGGGGATGGAGGATGAATATATAGTTTGTGGCTAAGATTGAGTGCATTATTAGATATATCCAGTTATACACATGCAGCAGTCTATCTACCATTTGGTCAGTCAGGGTGGTATTGAATAGGGTATTGCAGTAGCTGGTGATGAGCACCTCACTGAGTGGGAGTCCATTCTATGCCATACAGAGCAAGCAGGATAAAGTATCCATTGACTGAAATATGTGTCATAAATTTTTATTGATTTATAATTGATGCTGATGTAAATTTATAACTTGTTCTTTAGTTATGAACTTTTACCTTTCTTTTCTTCAGGTTCTGGATCAGTAACTTTCCTGTACATTTTGACCTTGACCTCAGACTATCCACGGTTGTGAAAAGGTTTGCCAATCTTGTCCAGTCGGAGGGAAATCTCACCTTCAAGCAGCTCATTGACCTGTCCAAAGTGTAAGCATCAACATGTGGAACCCCAAAAAGTGATCTTATTCAACAGATGATTTTTATACAGAGAGGGTCATTAAGACAGGCTGTTTAATTCAAAATAATAAGTAGAATATCTCATGTAATACAATGCATTAAACAATTATATGATTTGTTTTGTTTTCCCTTTTGTTTTGACATGTCTGTAAATGAGGAAGGCTAGAGATGAATGAAATATTTTGTTATATATTTTATTCAAAAGCATAAAGTTAAACATAATATCTTCAAGTAATTGTAAGTATTTGCTTTCTCTAATAAAATTATTAAAAATGAAACGGTAAAAGTAAGGGTCCCTATGATAATCTACTGGAATATCTGATGTTGACAGACCTTCATATGATTGGATGAGGAACATGTCTGTTCGTAATCCGTCTATGCGGCACAACCGGAAGGTATCTCTGGTGTTCAATCACCTGGAACCGATGGAGCTGGCTGAACACCTCACCTACCTAGAGTACAAGGCCTTTCGCCGCATCAACGTAAGTTTTTATTCTCAATTTTCTAATTTTGGACCAAATGTTTTCTTTCTCCTTTGAATGATGGAAAAAACAATGTACCATGGACCCTCGATCATCTGAACACTTGCATCCTCATCTCAAACCATCTGGATCACCGTGCAAATTGTCCAGATTGTTTGATTTAGTTTATTTTGTCAATAATGAGATTTGTTCCCTGACATTTCCGTCTGAATTGTGAGTTTTCCGGACTATTGGTGTCTGGATTGTCTTGAGTGTTTGTGTTCATGTTCTTTTAGTTCTGATAGTTCTAATAATTGTTGTACTGACCATAACTTTTAAACTTTTATCACTGTGAAACTTATCTAGCCCATATTTTTATCATTTTACCCTAACATTCAGTGCACTAATATAAGGTCACTGTGACCTTGGCTGCTATGTCAAATGTTAAATAAGTCCAATGCTTATACTTCTTCTTGTATTAGTATCTTGTACGAACTTTGATGGAGCAAAAACAATAATCACCATCAATTTTATTTGTCTATAAACAATGTTTTAAGATATGATAATGAAACTTGTAGATTACCTGAATCATCTACATTATGTATAAACATGTGTATTACATGTTTGTTAATGTATTATAATAAGTCACTCAGCACATTGCCGCATCTTAAGATATTGTTTTCAGAATGAGGTGCTAAATAGGGATGTGGCAAAGTGATGTAAACTTGATCACCCCTGCCTCCCGGAAACTTATCAACAACTATGTTATGCTGTTGTTTCACCACTGACAAAGTGGATTGACTTACTCTGAAGTTGATTCTTGGCTAGAATCTTATAGTTCTGAAGTTGACTTTGGTTGAGGAATTGTGGTGGCCTAGTGGTTAAGCTTTCCTTACCTTTTACCCATGTGGGGCAGTTGTGAGGTACTGACTGCTGGTTGGGGATTTTTCTCTGGATACCCTAGCTTTCTTCTTTCACCACTTAAACCTGACACGTCATTAAAATGACCCTTGCTGTTAGTAGGACGTTAGATGGTGTGGGAATATTTGATAGGGGAGGGGAGCTATTTATGATAAATGTGATAGCTTGATAGAAAGGTCAAAGGTCAGATAAATATTTTTCAAAAATTCTGAAAGTACACACCAAGGTGATCTTATATTAGTTCCTCACATTTGTATGTAACAAAAAATCTCTTGTTATATTGGCTTTAATATCCAGATGTCAACATCCATGTTTTGGCCCAATGTTTGGACCAATGTTTGTGTATTGTTTATGTACTATTGGTTTGTTGGTTGGCCTTAATTGGTCTTTTTAGCTTGACATTTTGTCACCGTTTAGCCATTAACAGATCAATGTTATAGGTTTTACGATATAATTCCGCAATTGTCTCCCTGAACATTTATCTAGGTAGAAATATTATTGATTTGGATGTTGTTGTTTTCTAAACAAACATCAGGAATGTATTGTTTTTCTGAAATGAGGAATTTATTAGGTATTAGTACACGGATACAATATGTTATTATAGGAAACAAATAGAAGGCTGTAACTAAAAACACTGTTGTCAGAAATAAATATACCGTTTTTGTTATTGTTCCTGGTGATACTTGTTTACATCAGCATATCCATAGCTGTTTACATATAAATGTCATTGTTAAACTTGTGTTTGACAGGCATCTCTGTCGGGTTCATTGTTTTACAAGCCTTACTGTATTAGATATTAGAAGAACTCTTAAAATATTTTTGGGGAAAAAAATCTTGACAATTCAAGGACCAATAAAATTCAACTACAATGTATCAGTAACTGTTACAATCATTGAGTTATTTTGATGACTTAGGCTGCAACACTGACAGCCTACCATGTTTGTTCAAATAAATGACCTTGATTGCATGCAGTGGGTCAAATACCTTCTCAACAGCTGGGATAATGGGTTACCAACCACTTGATATTTCACTACCTTCTCAACAGCTGGGATAATGGGTTACCAATCACTTGAATATTTCACTACCTTCTCAACAGCTGGGATAATGGGTTACCAATCACTTGAATATTTCACTACCTTCTCAACAGCTGGGATTATGGGTTACCAATCACTTGAATATTCACTACCATTCAATAGCTGGATATGGGTTATCAATCACTTGAATTTTCACTACCTTCTCAATAGCTGGGATAATGGGTTACCAATCACTTGTATATTTCACTACCTTCTCAATAGCTGGAGTTAATGGTTACCAATCACTTGACTGTTTCACTACCTTCTCAACAGCTGGGATAATGGGTTACCAATCACTTGATTTTCACTACCTTCTCAACAGCTGGGATAATGGGTTACCAACACTTGATATTTCACTACCTTCTCAACAGCTGGGATAATGGGTTACCAATCACTTGAATATTTCACTACCTTCTCAACAGCTGGGATTATGGGTTACCAATCACTTGAATATTTCACTACCTTCTCAATAGCTGGGATAATGGGTTACCAATCACTTGAATATTTCACTACCTTCTCAATAGCTGGGATAATGGGTTACCAATCACTTGACTGTTTCACTACCTTCTCAACAGCTGGGATAATGGGTTACCAATCACTTGACTGTTTCACTACCTTCTCAACAGCTGGGATAATGGGTTACCAATCACTTGACTGTTTCACTACCTTCTCAACAGCTGGGATAATGGGTTACCAATCACTTGATATTTCACTACCTTCTCAACAGCTGGGATAATGGGTTACCAATCACTTGAATATTTCACTACCTTCTCAACAGCTGGGATAATGGGTTACCAATCACTTGAATATTTCACTACCTTCTCAATAGCTGGGATAATGGGTTACCAATCACTTGAATATTTCACTACCTTCTCAATAGCTGGGATAATGGGTTACCAATCACTTGAATATTTCACTACCTTCTCAATAGCTAGGATAATGGGTTACCAATCACTTGACTGTTTCACTACCTTTTCAACAGCTGGGATAATGGGTTACCAATCACTTGACTGTTTCACTACCTTCTCAACAGCTGGGATAATGGGTTACCAATCACTTGACTGTTTCACTACCTTCTCAACAGCTGGGATAATGGGTTACCAACCACTTGATATTTCACTACCTTCTCAACAGCTGGGATAATGGGTTACATCCTGATATTTCATACTACCTTCTCAACAGCTGGGATAATGGGTTACCAATCACTTGACTATTTCACTACCTTCTCAACAGCTGGGATAATGGGTTACCAATCACTTGAATATTTCACTACCTTCTCAACAGCTGGGATAATGGGTTACCAATCACTTGAATATTTCACTACCTTCTCAACAGCTGGGATAATGGGTTACCAATCACTTGAATATTTCACTACCTTCTCAACAGCTGGGATAATGGGTTACCAATCACTTGACTATTTCACTACCTTCTCATCAGCTGGAATTATGGGTTACCAATCACTTGAATGTTTCACTGTGATAAATAAATTTATATCTGATTAAAAATTATATAATAATATTAACCAACTCTCAAATTAACTTCAAATTCGTAAATTTATTATATATAAATTAGAGAGATTTATTTCATATCTTTGGGGTTTTTTTTTCCCAGTTTACTGACTTCAAGAACTATGCAGTAACGGCATCCCTGAAGGATAACCCGAAGTTAGAACGATCCATCGCCCTGTTTAATGGACTCTCCCAATGGATCCAGTGTATGGTCCTCAGTAAGACCACACCTCAACAGCGAGCAGACGTCATCGTCAAGTTTGTCAACGTCGCTAAGGTACATAAAACTCGTTAAAATTTACCTCATACAGTTTCAAAGGAATTAAAAACAGAAAAGATTATGGCATTGTATTTAAAATAAAACTTTAGTTTTCAAAAACGTTGATGATGGAGGTCAGCTTAAAAGTTTAAATATCTTTTTACGAAACATTGCTATGGAAAGTTAAGAAAGAAGAGGAACTTTCTTAATTTGCAGTATAACCCACTGAAGCTCCAGTGTATATTTAGTCACTGTTTTAGTGTCTTAATTAGGAATGACATATCTGTCCATGTCAACGAAACAATAAACTGGGTATAATCACTTGCCTGATATTTGGACAATATCAGAGAGATGTGAGGAGATTGAGATCAGTTTTACTTTGCTATTTTTTGTGGTAATTTCTTTCTTCAAAAAACATTTTCACTTTTCTATTGTGATGTTTTTATAATCTTTATATTCTTACTCTAGAAACTGAGGTTTTTACAAAACTTCAATACTTTGATGTCCGTTGTCGGAGGCCTAACACATAGTGCTCTAGCAAGACTTGCAAAGACCAACGCCTGCATTCCAAGTGAAACACAAAAGGTGTGTGATGATTATTTCAGTCATAGTACCAATACTCATTGCCAGGTTTGAAATGAATTGGATTTTAAAGTTTCGATATGGCATTTATTTCGATGAAGCATATAGGTTTTTATCCATCAATTTATTAAAAAAAATTATTATATTGAAAAAACACTTGACATAAAAAGTGTATCTCTGATTAACATTTACTTAAGTTATCAGTAATACATCCTTGTAACTTAAACAATGTCACTAATAGTCTTGAAAAATGTTTCACTTTATTTTCAGACTTTGATGGAGTTTACTGAACTGTTATCATCCAATAACAACTTTAG
Source organism: Argopecten irradians (assembly GCF_041381155.1). Classification (NCBI taxonomy): domain Eukaryota; kingdom Metazoa; phylum Mollusca; class Bivalvia; order Pectinida; family Pectinidae; genus Argopecten; species Argopecten irradians. Next base: position 38,394,523 of record NC_091136.1, read on the forward strand.
TAATTACCGGAAAGTGTTTAACCAGTGTTGTGCATTTAAAATTCCAATATTGTAAGTATTCTAAGACATCAAGAGTTGTCTTCCTTTATCTGTGCCTTGGCTTCATGGTTATCTCCCTTTGCCTATTGCAGTATAAAATTACTAGTGTTATAAAAATATTTTTCCTTTTGATGATACAGCAGAAATGATAAGGTTTAATGCTAGATCAATATCATCTTGTTATGATAAATTTTCTATCTCAGAAGACTGTTGGATAGTCTTCCATATCCTTGAAATATTAAATCCTGTCTCATATTACATTGATGTATAATAACTGAACTAATACTGAATATTTTTCAAAAAGATTACATTTATTTATGAGAATCAAGACACTAAAAAAATATTAACTACAGTATATTGCTAGATTGTTGTGAATGTTAAAACAAAACAGTGATGAAAATATGTTATCTTTACCAACAGTGTTTAGTCTGGTTAGGGAGTACAGTTGAACTGTACCCTTGGTCTTTGACCATGTAAGGGAGTACCTGTACCTAAAGCAAAAGCATTTGCCCATGTAAAGGGATACAGACATACTTCACCTGTAACTATTTGACCTCAACGTATAGGATACATATGAGTTATAACCTTTGACCTTGTTAGGAAGTTCACTTGCTCTTTACCTTTTACCTTGTATAGGATACACATGAATTGTAACTTTTGACTTTTAAACTGTAAACTTTGACCTTTTATGGAGTATATTGAACTTTAACCTTTGACCTTGTAGGGGAGTTCACCTGAAGGACCTCATCTTATTACACACAGCATTACCAGATAAAGTGGAGGGAAGTTTGGTGAACTTCAGAAAAATGGCACAACTTTCTCAGACGCTCAAAGAGCTCACCAAATTACAAAACCATGACAACATTCCTGTGTGTGCCAACATGGACCTTGTTAATACACTTAGGGTACGTTCTGACTGTGTATAGAAAAGTCACAGATATTCTAACTGACAAACAAATATTGATACTACGCTTTATCTTAACGTTCAGTTTGGTTTGTTTGGTTTAATGCCCTATTACTAGCCGGGGTCATTTAAGGTCATACCAAGTTTAAGAGGTTAAATAAATTAAAGCTGGAGAACCCTGAAAAAACCCAATAACCACCTACAGTTAGTACCTTGCTATTGTCTCGGATGGGTTTTGAACTGGCAACCCAGAGGTGGAGGACTTGTGGTACTAATGTATTATATTTACTTACAGACAATTTTATCATACATTCTTGCTAGTAATGAAATATCCTTTCCTCAGATATACATGAATACATGTAGAGTTATGTATACTGATGTGTTTCTATGGTTGTAGTTATCCTTAGATCTACATTATACTGAAGATGAGATCTATGAACTGTCCTTGGCCAGAGAACCACGTAATTCCTTATCATCAGTAAGTACTTCAGATCCTTATTCCAATCGCATGTTGTACAATCTAAATTCTAAGGAGCTAATAAGAGTTTTGTCAATTGCCTTTTTGATACATTATAACTCCTATGTAATGATTGCTGTAACAATACTGTTCCTTGTATTAAAAGGTTCTCAATTATCTCTCCTTTAAATATTAAATGAACAAGAATCAAATTAATATTAACTTTGAAGCTAGAAATAATAGAAAATACATAACAAGTAATTTCTCATCATTAAAGTCTGATGTTATGTTTTACAGCCTTCTACCCCGACAAAGCCAGTAGTATTTGCTGATTGGCTTGCAGGAGTTAGCCCCCCTGTCCCAAACACAATCAATAAACATGTACACGATATGGTCGAAGTAAGTACATGTATCATTTAATTCTTCGTTCTTTTGATTGATATTCTTCCTAGAAGTGTTTAAAATGACCTTATCATGAAACATAATCATGTAATTTAATGGTAATTTTGATCTGTATGAATTTTGTGTTTTTTATATTCATTAAAATACTGATATCATTTATAGTTTAGTTTGTTTGCCATCTCATTTCATAAGTAAATTGATCTTCTGTCATTACACATCTGATCATATTTTTCAACTTTTTCCATTTTTGGTTTTAAATATTCCCCAGTGTGCATCTGCTATAGTATACAGTTATTGAATGGGTATGAGGGAAATAGCACTTTTATTGTCCCCCGAGACATAAACTATTTCCCGAGGCGAAGCCGGGGGAAATAGTTGTGTCAAGGGGGACAATGAAAGTGATATTTCCCGAATAAACCCATTTAATAAGTGTTTTATTATACCATTGAGAAAAATGCTATAACATATAACCCGTTGATATTTTCACTTTTTTCACCGTGACATTCCATATCATCGATAGTGCCCAGTGATTTTTCTCGTACGTAGTCCTTTAAAATATTAACTGCTGTTTTAACAACTTGCTGTGTATTTCCACTGTCCCTATTGGTCAACAATTTTCCGAGAGATTCCTCGTCTAGTATAGGTTGTCGAATCTGGAGGCCATGTTGTAAACAAGTTGTCGTCTGCAGCTTCAAATCTAGATCACCTAAGCGCTTTGTGTTTTTTCGTTGGAAATGGGATACAGTCAGAGAGGTTCCGAATGAAGTACTTCCAATGCGTTATCCAATCAAATTCATGATTAAGCAAAAGTCCGCGAAAATTTGAATGCAGGTAAATAGCTCATTTTCAGGTAAATAGTTCGAATGACTATTTACCCGGCAAATAGCGGTTTTAAACGACTGGATTACGATTGGATTTGAATAGCATTTCTATTTTCTACTCTTTATATAGTGAAAAGGAAGCAAAGGTATAATAATTTTACCTATTACTTATTTATACTTAACAAACTTTTAACTTTATGTATTTTTAGGCAGTGTTTAAAAACTACGACCATGATAAAGACGGGTTTATCTCTCATGAAGAGTTTGAGTCCATAGCGGGCAACTTTCCATTTATAGATTCTTTTTGTGTGTTAGATGCTGACAAGTAAGTACTCTGTTTAAAATTCATCTTTTAGATATGTTACCAATAGCTACACCAGTAGATTTTAAATGTTGTTATAAAGAAAGCCATTATTAGATAAATCGTCAAAATGATTTGAAATCTTCCTAGAAATGTGCAAAATGAAGGCAAATTAAGCAATTTAGGTAGATTTTTAAACTTTCAATATTATGATGCCAAACAAAGATTAAAAGTATCAGTTTGGATGCTGGGGTTATGTTACCATATAGACAACCATACATACCTATGGACAAAATAATGAAAATATCTGATATATACCTACTGAAATATTTTCCAGAGATCTTAAACAAATTTTAATTTAACCATTTTACTTCATCAGAGATGGAATGATCAGTAAGGCCGAGATGAAGACGTATTTTATCAGAGCGAATTGTCATGCATTACGGAAATGTTTTAAACACGATTTCCATGAGATTACCTACTTCAAACCTACGTTTTGTATACACTGTACAGGATTGGTGAGTAGAAAGATCTTGACTCACAGATAGCAATATACTGTTGACCTAGTGAACTTGTATTAATGTAGATGTCACCAGCAGATTACCGTATACTGTAAACCAATTTTCTTTCGCAGCTATTAAATTTCGAGATTTCCATTTCAAAACAAGTTTGCGAATAAAGGATAATTCTTATCAATAAAAATGCTGTAGATATTAATTCGCGAAGATTAACATTCGCATATTTAACAATTGAAGGATAATTCCTATCAGTAAAAATGCTGTAGATATTAATTTGCGGAGAGTAACTTTTGCTAATTTACTTGGATCGCGAAATTGAGGAAAGTAAATTGCACGCCAATAAAAGTTTGTTTACAATAGAAATATAATAGATCTTAAATGACACATTTAGTAAGCCTATTGGTATAACAGATATACAGTACCAGATAGAAGTCACACCACAGAAAGGAGTGAGTTTTCTCGATCTCCTTTATTATAAGACACTGGAACTTCATTTTTTGTATATGGGTTCATCTTCGATTCAACTAGGTGAGGCAGTATATCAAAACCAAGTCACTGTGACCTATATTCAGACCTTTAACTTTATGTCCAGACTCCCTTTATTATTCAAGCATTGATGCCACTATTTTTTAACTTCATCGGGGTATGAAAGAAATTTTGTTTGCAAACTGTTTGAATCTGATTACTTGATGAAGTTACAAAAAGTTACATCAATGATTATAATTGATTTTTTAGACCATTTGATAACATAGAATAAGTTTAAACGGATTATTTTTTTAAAAATCAATACACAGCATCAACATCTCTATTTTGACATCATGATAACGTAGGGTTTTCGCACCATTCTCAGATTTTTTCTTCACAGTAGTATGAAGAAAAAGTATCTACCGATCAGAAAGCCAAACTTGGTATGAAAACAAAGAAAAATTAATTATAAAATAATGTGACTTCCTCCTTGGTAAATGGGTTCATCCAGGATAGGGGGTGTCATGTACCAAAACCAGATAACCCAGGATATGGGTGGTGTCATGTACCAAAACCAGGTAACCCAGGATAGGGGTGGTGTCATGTACCAAAACCAGGTAACCCAGGATAGGGGTGGTGTCATGTACCAAAACCAGGTAACCCAGGATAGGGGTGGTGTCATGTACCAAAACCAGGTAACCCAGGATAGGGGTGGTGTCATGTACCAAAACCAGGTAACCCAGGATATGGGTGGTGTCATGTACCAAAACCAGGTAACCCAGGATAGGGGTGGTGTCATGTACCAAAACCAGGTAACCCAGGATAAGGGTGGTGTCATGTACCAAAACCAGGTAACCCAGGATAAGGGTGGTGTCATGTACCAAAACCAGGTAACCCAGGATAGGGGTGGTGTCATGTACCAAAACCAGGTAACCCAGGATAGGGGTGGTGTCATGTACCAAAACCAGGTACCCTACAGTTGGAACAATGGCATATAGTCAAGAGAAAGCTTGGTATTAATTTGTCATATTGCCATGTTATATTGTGATAATGTGTTTGTCATTGACTTGTTGTATCAGTTGTTGTGGTTTTGAATTCACTTATGCAAATAAACAAGATAAATGTTGATGGGCCACGTCAGATGGCCCCAGGTATTGTCTGACCTTAATAGTGAGTGCATTTGTGTTTATTTTTTGGCAGATTAATACCGTCTTGAAAGCTGAGAAACCTTAATTTAGATCAGTTTTCTTATAATTCATTCTAAACAAATTTATTAGATTTACTGTGAAATTTAAATATTCCACACACTTAAAGTTATATTTCAGACAGATATTGAAGAAGACTTGTTAAAGGAAAATCTACAGGACAAAATAAATTGTTTAGGAATTTAAATGGATGTTCTCAACCTATTGTAAGGATATAACATCGGAAGTCAATGTATCAATAAATTACCTGAATCATGACATAAAATGCTAATACAGGGAGTTTTTAATGAATGAACCATACACTAAAACGTCTGTTAAACATGTACCGTGTCGAGAAGAGCTATCTGAAAATGACATTAAACAGGATTAAATACCGTCGGAGATCTTAACTCCAATACTTGTAAAGTATTTTACATCCTCAAACCTAATGATGACGGTGACATTTTCAATATTCCCCAATATTCCCACGATTATTTTTTATTTTCAATTTTGTAATAAAGTCGCTGGAGCGTTCTTAACAGACGGAAACTCAGACAGAGTTGTCAGATGTGTCAGAGAGAATACAGTTTAATCTAACATCAAGTTCTTTCTTAACATAACAGACATTCAAAAAATGAGCTACGCCTGATTAAACCCACTTATAATGCCTTTAGATGTTTATAACGTAACGAAAGGAGTTCTAATCTGCTTACTGTGTGTGTTTCCTGGGAATTACCATTCATAATTACACCTTTATGTTGGCGACACGTTTTATAGAATAATGAATGACTTGAGAGATAAATCCTCTTGATCGCCTGACTATTTTTCGTGTTCGTCACCTGAAGTGTTAATCTAAGTAGCGGCTGTGTAAATTCCTACTGTCGGAGTACTTAGGTATATAGGTACTGGATGTTGGTTCTAATTTAAACTATAAACTGTGGTTATACATTTCAGTTGTGGGGACTTATAAAGCAGGGCTGGAAATGTAAAGGTAAGTTGTGTATACAATTCACACCTGTGTACTTAGAGATAACATTATGTACATCAAATACACATTCACCTGTCTTTTTACCTGTCTTTTACCTGTGTGGGCGTTAATGTACCGTAAAGTGTTTTGTTTCTGTTTTTGTTTTTTACGTAATCGGATATTATTCACCTATTCAGTTGTACCATTGGTCAGTTTAGCGATCCTCTCAGTATTAATCATTACACGTATTACATATCATGATGAAATTGTTCAGTTTTAAAGAAATGCTTGGAAAGAGTTAGACGCAAATTTACATATAACATATTGACAAATTTGGATCTTGGATTTAAGATTTTCATCCAGGTAATTGGTGTTATAATGTTAAAATTTTTATTCTGTATAAATTCTCTTTTAAAACAGAATCTTTAAATCTCAATTCGGTTCGGTTATCAATATTGTATTAATTAACATCATAATACAGGTAAGGTAATTAATAATTTCAGACGTTGGTCAGTCCCCTGACTTCATAATTTAAATCTTATATAAAGGAAGATGATAGCTTGGCTCTTTCAGATCAATCAGGAAAATTCTTCTAACAATAATGTATTGAATAATTTTAAAATTCTTATCCATCAGAAAGTTTTTGCTACAAATGTATTTATTTAACATTTCATTTGAAGTTAGTCTAGTCAATCATTTGTTTGTTCAAACTTTTGTGTGAGTGTTAGGACTTATTGGAATGGCACCTTAATTGCTATAAAAAATTCCAGTATAAGCCTGACCGTGTTATTGTGGTTTGACATACCACCTTCTAGTGCTAGTTTACCTGGAGGGGGGTTTCATCTATACACTGTAAAATAAATATGAGTTTTGGTCGAATGGTTATAATCACTTCAACTAAATATTGTCGTTCATAAGAACTACTCCAGGCAGGTGCTACTTACAAAACTCGTGTAAAGATTGAATGGAATTTTGATCAGTAAATTGTTGAACCAGAAAGGAATTGATGTATGTAACCCAATTTCAGAAGTTTGTTAAGTGTTTCACAAATTTTTGTGGAATTCTGATTATTTAGTAGTGATAATTTCATTTTTGTGTTGAAGCTTTCAGAAGTACCTTTTAAGCTTGTCATTTGATTGATTACGTGAACTAAAATTATTGGGTAGATTGGGTTTTTCATATATTCAGATATGTGAACCTCAATTTAAAGACAGATTATCTCTTTTGACAATCTTGTGTAATTTATCTTAATTTAGAATTATTATACAGTGGAGCTTGGTTATATTGAAGTCCTTAGGGAATGTGAAATCTATTCAAATTATCCAGATTTCAATGTAACCAAGGAGAAAGGCTACAGATATGTGTGAAAAGGGATAATAATTCATTTCAAATATTTCAAGTATTTCAATATGTTACCTATTTCAAATTAAGTTGGTTCATATATTTGAAATCAATATATATATATACCTGATAGTACCTGATATTCTAGGATGTAATACCTTTTACTTTTAAACTATTAGAGGGGAAAAAAATTGTTAAAAAAGAAAAAAAACTTTAAGTGAAGCTCACAAGCATAAGTATTATGGTAGTGCCTAACTAAGGGTTTAGGTTTTAGTTTTTATTGACTCTTATAGAAACTTTACTTTTCAATTGGTAAATCATATCACAATAATTACATAGTTATCAGTGATGGGATCAGTCAGCTGTCATTGTGTAGTTTATAAAGACTGTGTTTAAATCATTTCATTAAAAGTGGTCCCAGTACACAAGCTGTGTTCACTGAAAATAAACAGTCTTTAGAAATTAATTTTTCTAAACTTTAAAGGTGATATTGTACATAGATCAGCATTCATGATCTGACTTGTTCATACAGTTTAAAATAAATATTTCACAAATAGCAGAATAGCTTAGTATAAAATAAATAAGGTTCAAAATAACTGAATGGTTACAATAGTGTTGTAATGTAGAGCGTATTGGAATTTAGGAGTTTAAGGGTGGTCCTGGTATTGTAGCTCAGAGTATTATTACAGACTTAACAATTAGCTACTGTACACTCAGATATTCTCATATAGACAGAACAATGACAATAAAATATTTTGTTCTTCAATTTTCAGCAAGTTTTTCCCACAATTTTCGAAAATTTGTGTTCTAGTAAATGATGCCTTGGTACACTTTGATAATAAGAATGTAAATAATGTATTTAACTACAGCATAACAGGATCGTGTAGATTTTTAAATCCCTCGTATAATTTTCTCAAACATAGCATGTCATTATGATGGTAGGAACTAAAACATCTGAATCACTAATTATTGCACTTTAATCATTTTGTTTGTAATCCTTTTAAAGCTATTCAAATCATGTCTATTTAACACCTATCATTACAATATACTATTTGCCTTTGAGCCGGCCAGGTATATTGTTAGCGATGTGTATTGACACGAGGTCTACCTTTGATGTGTAAATCCATTGTCTACCTGTCTACAGGTGTTTTAACTTACTCGTCCTGTTGTGGTTTTGAAAACTTTGAAATGATGTGGGATTTAAACTTGACACAAACAGAGAACCATCTATGATCAATTGTAAGGTTGAAAATGTGTGTAGGAAAAATATTTCTTCAACAAAAATTTACATTGGCACATTAACTTTGAAATATTCTGGAATTTTAAGCCGTCGCCATCAAGTAATATATATCATTAGATTTAAAATATTTGTGAAGAGAACATTTCTTCCACAGAATTTTAATCTGTATGTGGTAAGTAATTTAAGGTTTTAGACTGGAGCAAGAGCAAAAAATTAAAAAAAAAAAAATACATTTTTTATTCAGAATTTTTTTTGAGGTGTGGTTTCCTTTTTCAGACTGTGGTATCAACGCCCATAAACACTGTAAAGACTTGGTTGTAATGGAATGTCGAAGTAAGCAGCATGCAGCTTGTAATCGACGACAAGACTCAGTAACAAACGGTACGCTTTTCTTCAATTTTGGTTTAGGTTGATTAGTTTTAGCCTATAAACAGCCAGGGTTTGATGGTGGAGGAAAGTCAGAGTACCAAAGAAAAACCACCAACCAGTGATCAGTACCTGGCAACTGCCTCACATGGGCTTCAAACCCGCGACCCAGAGGTGGAGGACTTGTGGTAATGTAATGTTGGACACCTTAATCACTTGGCCAGTGAAGCCCCTGCTTTTCTTAGAATCTTTATTTCTGTGAATACATTTGATCCATACTATTAAATAAGACAAACCAAAAACAAACTTTTTATCATTCATGGGTTTGTTAATTGATTGATACAAAAGGAAAGAGGAAACTTTCAACTATTAGCATATTATGCGGAAACATTGTTGACATCTTGCAATCATCTACCTGGTATATCACTTGTTTGTGTACCAACTACTTTAATGGGTGGACTGGTGTCATGTACAGGTAGCTCGTGATCTTTTCTTGTATAGACTGATATGGCAACATTTATTTGATATTCATCAAGAACCCTTCAAGACCACAACTTGATTTATCGCAATGTTAATTTCGATTAACTATAATAGATTGCGAGACTTGAACCTTTTTCTGTCAATAACCAATCACTAATTGAAACATCAGTATCTTATTTTGAACAAATTTCATTACATGTTCAGGAACTCCTACACAAGAACTGACATACTCATCTAAACGGAAAATGTCACAGCGACAGAAACGGAATCGGGTCCACCAGGGCACGCAGACAGAGGAAATCTATTTCATGGACTATCAGATGAGAAACTCGCATATGAACGGGGACGGAGAATTTTACGAGGAACAGAGTCAGCTCTACGATCGGTTATTGAAGGCGGAGGAGGTGAGTTATCTGATTAAATATATTTACATTTTTTGTTAGTTCATTAAGTACAATGTATCATACAATTTACAGAGTGATTCAACAATTTCAGGGTGGGACATTGTTTAAGGTGTGTCTTAGTTAAACAAACATCACTGCTAGACAACACCGAACTAAAAAAAAATAGATTTTTATTTACAGTCAAGTTTAGGTAACATAGGTATATTCATGACAACTGATATATCTTTGACTATATTTAGATTCTTAAAACCTCAATATACACCAACACTAAACACGGACTATTTTAGATTACACATATAACAATAGGTAGAGTACTGTAGGTGGTAAGCAGTTACCAACAAATATACTATCCACGGATATACAAAGTCACTTGCCGAAATTCTTGAAATTTTTGTGTTAGGCAATCCATTCATAGTATATGTTCCTTACAATATATTACTGGGTGTTTCACAATCAGATTTGGCACATCTTTAAAGGCATTGAGTAGATTGTCATACATCTGGTAAGCTCAGTATAATACGGTACAATAAGTTGAATGAAACATATCCAAAGCGCTTTGAGGTCTAGAGAAATAGTTTTGCATTTTGGCTATCATCCAGTAAAGAGCTTTGATAAGGAAGTGCATGTTTAGACTGGGGGAACTGCAATAAAGGGATAAAATATTCTATTGTAAAATTTCTTTTAGAAAATCTGTTTAGGATTTAGGATTTATAGACTATTGAATATTTTATTATGATAATGAAATTTGCTTGCCAATTTTCTTTTAATTACATGTACAACATTTTGAACAACTTTTGAGTTTAATCTTATACACATAATATTACATCTCGATTTACTAAGTGTACATTATAAAAATAAGGAAAAAGATATGCATGGTGCACTCTGAGATTAATGTTCATTAAGATTCATGTAGGTAATGAATGATTGGGGTAAAAGGTTGTATATTTTAGCATGTCAAAGTCTTATTAGCCAACCATATGATTTTTGTTACTTGACTCTCTGAGTTTAACTTGTCTGGTGACATGGAAAACTACTAAAATAATCATGATAATGAATATATCTTAAAATATCAACTACCAATTTTGATGATTGAACTACTAGGAGTATCCTAATATACTGAAGCTTCCAAACAATTGTTCTGAAGTCACGATTCATGAAAGGACATGTACTGTAATAGAATGAACTTTCTTTTCTTGACAACAACATTGTATCAAAATGGCCTGTATCTATAATTATTGGGCAATATTCAGGTAACAAAACAGTTGTTTCATGCCTTATCAGTCAACACTCAATCAAAAAGTCTACTATGGTGTTGGAGCCAACCTTATGTATTGATTTCCTCAGCCTTCAACATGGGAATTAGTTTGTACGGTTAGTTCCAGTATCTCTGGGAAACAGTTTTGGCTATTGACTAATAAGGCATATAACAGCGTTATACTAATGATTTAAGGTTATATGGTATAACACTCCCTCCGAATTACTATTAGAAATACTATGAATGGAGACATATGGTATTGGTAATGGTTATCCTACCCAATCATTGATGGGCCTTTATATTAACATTAATAATATACCAAGTAGACCTCAAGGATAAAAGTCCATCGTCCCATTGTACAGTGACCAATATTACACATGGGTCTCTTAGAGATGTCTCAATCCGATGGAAAAATGTTTGGCTGTGCAGAATGAGGCTTACCGATAACTTGCTATCCAAACATGAGGGTTGATATGTCTCTGTGCAAACAACAGAAGCATGTTGCAGCATTTTTCTCACATACAAAATGGAAATTTGGTAAATCATCACTATATAACATGTTTATGATATGCAAATCAATGATGCTATGCATTTGTAATCAGCATCATTGTTCATTCCAGCTCTATATCCTAACCAAATTTGAAAATATTGATCTTTTTTCCAAACAATAGCTGAAAATTCATTTTACCCAGTAAGTATGTGAGAAAAATTTGGCCCAAATGTTATACAAGGCCAGCCAGTGTGCCAGTTGTCCCTTTACCCTGTAAAATACAACAATATGTCAAACATAAATCCTAGTATGTGTAGCTGATTATAACTCTGTATCTAATCTTAGTCTCAGACATCTGCTCAGGACCAGGCACCGTAAGTGGCACTACTAGATGTTTTGTGTACACCCAGATATGTTGTGCTTGTCTCCCCTTAGTTTCTATTGTAATCAAACCCGTTGTAGCTAGGAATGGACTTTCTATTTTATCTGTTTGCTTCTTTTTGAAACGAAGGAAAGAAAAAAATATTGTATATTCTGCATTGATCATTCTTTTTATCGATCCAAGTCTTGATTTTTTTTTTTTACTTTCAGCATGATGCTGTTTATTGGTGTTTTTTTTATCTGAAACACATTTGCCTTGATAAACCTTATGCATATTATATTTTGCATCGGTCATTGAACGCTGTTGAATTTTGTTGTATGATTATCATGACATCCTTGCAGTTTTCGGAATGTTATAATTACCGGTAATTCAAAATGAAAATATTGACCAGCCGTGGTATATGTTGTTCACTGTTGCATGACCATTGTCAAAGCTGGAGGTTTTTTATGATCATATCACTTCCAGTTTTAAAAGCTCTTCTTACGATACCTATCATGGCTACATACATGATATCCAAAACTTGCATGTTTTTTGTCTGTTTTTCTTTATCTGGTTATGGATGTACGTTAAGAAAATGACAAACTAGCTAAGAATCTGTAGTTACAGAAATTGGGTTAGTGTAGACTAGAGAATTCAAACTTTGTGGGAACTTTGAGGTTGATGACATTTTAATTGTTTAGTTACTTGTAGTATAGACTTATCAGAATAATGTTTATATTCATGTACACTCAGATAGCATTAATAATATTGTTTATTTCACTGATTAAAGTTACGGGATATCCCTCGTTTATAAACCAAGTCAAATAACAGTAACTTTACTTTTATTTTCTGTATATTTCATTTAAAGTCTGAATGTAGTATATCATGTATTACATTTCACGATGTTGGGGCTAGTGTAGGAATACATCTCCAGGTTCCGTATTTCACCTAATCAGTCCTATATAAATACCCCTTCTATTCCACCATTTAAAATACAAAATCTTCTAAATTTATTTACAATCTTTTTGTTTAGGACATATGCAGTTTTCAAACTTATACTTATGTATTATTTGTGGTCAAATATGGTATTCTGATGAAATACAATGCAATTTGTGAATTAGGTATTGGAGTGATGTAGAACCCGGAATGTTGTTTAAATCATTGATAAGTTAATAAGCCCAAATATTCTGTTAAAATGATGTTACGTTGATAACTTAAAACTATTTTGTTTGATTCAGGCCCGTGACAAGTTGATGGCCGAAAACAAGAGATTGGAGGCCAAGTTAGAGGCTAGTAATGACCAAATCGTCACTCTCAAGTCTCACGTCGGGATGATACGCAAAAACACAATAACATTCATCCTCGAGCAAATGGATGCCCTTCACATTCAACGGGATACTGAAGTCTGATGGCATGTTCATGTCAGCCACACATACATGAAACTCGTGGTTATCATTGTGTAGGAGTGATGCTACAAATTATGGATACATTTTTGGATCCATCTGACCACATTCCATACATCTGATATATTTATAAGGACCCACGATTACTAAGCTCCTATATCGTAGAATAATTTTGCTACCCTTATTGCAAGGGGAAGTAATCCATTTTCGGATTATATGACCACCAATGGGAGATAATAACATCATGGACGTTGTCTCAAACAGGAGTTTCAGTAAGTTCTTAAGATTTCTGATAGACGTCAGGGATGATGGAGGGACCATGTGACGTGACTAAAATGTGTTCTAGTGATGGAACAACTATAAAATGGCAGCCATGATTGATCTCCATAGAAATGTTACATGTCATTTACAAAAACAGACTATGACAGAGTGCTACTGTGAACATGGGATCAATTAGAGGAACATTCCATTGTGATAGAAACTGTACAAATCCCATTAAAATATGAACTTAATTCTGGTTTAGGGAGATTTTGAGTTATATCTTGTATGGAACATTTAGGGTTGATCTCAGATAGGTTTCCTTGGAGAACAGTTGGGAAGCCCTGTGTTTCAGTGAATGATACTGGTCTACACATCCAAGGTCCCCAACATAAAGGAAAGAAAGGATATCCAACCCAAAACCATCACCACACCACAAGAGCTGAGATGGTGACATGTAGTGAATTACAACAGAAATACGTGTTATTTTAAGGTATGAAAATGCCCTAAACAAATTAACATTAAATTGAAGTGACCCACAGTAAAACTGAATATAAAATGGTATGTTGTATTACAACAGGCTGTACATCTCAACACTCATGAGATGACAGGAACGAGAAATAATATGGAAAACAACAATGCTTGTGGGTTTGGACTGGAATGTGTGAGATGAACTATCAATGGCTACAATGACAGGAATATGATGAGGCGACAATGAGTCTTAGAAGAAAAGTGTCGTTGTATATTTTCTTTCTCCATGTATATATGACAAAACTGTTTAAATTCAACAATACCTCGATTTCCAGCAGGTCCAGGAGAGATATCCATGTGTGGGGACTAAACCTTGTATCAAGGACTACGTACTGCACCACTCTGGGTAGGTTTCAGCTCTCCAGAGACCAATATGGCTGTCCTGTGATACAGACCCCTTATAAGAGACTTCTAGTCTCTCACCCAAATCCTTAGGGATCAAAGGACAATGTGTGTACTAATGGCTCTTCCCGAGTGTTGCTGGACAATGCAGCAAAACTTCACATTAGTTCCACTAAACCTTGACCTTGGATTTTGATTTATCCTGACCTTGACCTTGAAAATTTCCTCTCAACCTTGGAATTTTGGCATGACCTTGGTTGTAATATCTCACCTCATTTTGTGTATCATTTCACAGTTGTACACAATTTTTTATATCATTTGTTGATATAATAACACATAAGAAGAAGGAAGAATTTTGAAGAAAATTAAAGATTTCATATATGACAGCAATCAACTATTTGATGAAACAGGCATCATTTTCTAACAAAGTTCAAAGCAGTATTTTTATATTATCAGAGAAAAGAACAAGGTGACCTTGACCTCTCCTTGTGATGTACATAAAAAACTATATTTAGATTGTGCAGGTTATTTTTGAACATGTCAGAAAAAGTGCTATAATTATAGATCTGATCTTCACTTCATCTGTATCACAAATCATCAAAAGTACTGTGTGGTCCTAGAGTGTCACAAAATTAACATAATCTATAATAAAACATTGGATCAATTTACAACAATCATGGTAAATACCGATTGATTTTCTTAGCTGTTATCTTTTCTTCTTCTCTACAAAAATCAAAAACATTCAGTATCAGTTTATCCTTTAATTCTTAGGATACAATGTACATACAATATTTTACTTTTATTTTGATGTGCATTCTTAATGACTAAGAGAACTATATATTTTATCATTTAGGTTTTTTTTTTTTTTGTTTTTTTGGTGATTTAAAAGATTGGTTTACGATCTTATCTACAATGATTCAAGTGCGATTTATCAACCTTATCAAATGTTCATAGACAATTTATATCATTTGTCATTATTTATTCTACCAAAGTTTATTTAATTGTGTATGTGTGATAGTTTCATTGTTACAAAGATAAAGATTCACCAGGCTCTGAATTCAGTAGCAGTAATTACCCAGTATTTAGGTATTGAGGTAAAAACATGACTAAAGTTAGAATCCTTTCCATTAGTTGGAACACTTGATATGAAATGATTTCAGAATCATTGGACCACTATGAGACTGAGTTTGATAGCAATGTCTATAAGTTAGAACAGAGTCCTGGGACTTTGTTTTCTATTGTATATATATAATTATGTAATGTTATAATTTGGACGGTTCACCCATGGGGACCTACAAGTGATAAAGGTTAAGTGCAATAAAATTATATTTATACATGTTTTATAAGGAGGGGTAATTAAGGCGACAGGTTGTTGTGATTTTCTAATTTACCTGTAAGAAGAGCAGGTGCCTTAAGTCTACCCATTATGTACTGCTTCTAAAAAAGGATCTCTTTCTGAAATGAAACCCTAGTTTCTATTTTTCCTGTAATTACTTTATGATAGTAATAGATCAATTTGTATGCCTAGGTGCTAGCATACATTTTAACTGTACGATAATTAAGCTGTAACTTCACTATGTGTATATGGTGTTATGTTTTCTGAAACATAAATGACTTTTCATTAAAGTATCATCATGGTATCGTTCATAATTTCAGTATTGCAGCTGTATTATTGTAAATCATTATTTAACTTGTAGTTAGGAAAAGAATTCATTATATTTTATCATTTCTTTAACCTGATATTTGGGTCAATCATCAATACTTGCTCCAAATTAGCTTGAAAATAAGAAACAGAACGAGATTATTAACAGTAAGGGAGATAATTTTATAGAAAGGGAGATAATTCATACATTTTTTTTTTTAATATAAACAAAAATATTGAATTATTAAGTATCAAAACCCTAAGATTTGTTTCTATCAATGATTTTGCAGAACATGATTCACAAAATGTTTTAATCTGACAAAATTAATCTGTAATTTTCTTTCATGATGCTCATTATTGGAAATACTGGTCAGTTATTTGTTGAACTATTTTCATGATGGAATAAATTAAAAAAAAAAATGTGAAGCATGCTCATATTATATGCTTTAGGAAACTAATACATGTATTTGTGATCCTCTTTCCAAATTATTTAAAGGTGGTAAAAGTTTAAAAAAAAAAAAAAAGAAGGAAAAAAGTAAAACAAATATCTGTTGAGATATAAAACTTTTCAAACTTTTTTGATGTATGGTTATAAACAAATATTGCTAAATCTTCTTTATTATTATTTTCGTATGAAAAGCAATAATATTTGTTTTGGAAGAATTCACTTAAAAACCTGTAACGACAAATTCTGTATAAGTAGTCTAGTCAGACTAGTTGTCTGGTTTCATATCTCTAATTATGAAGATTGTTTTGTCTTTATAGAGTTAATTGGGTATTTCTTAATTTATTTTGAATAATAAAAGTACTACTGTTTAAATCAAAATCAACAAACTGCTCTAGATGAAGGATATTGCCATTATTGGCAATCGTCTATTGATGAGATGTTATAAAGGGAGGTAAATCCTGTTTATAGTAAGGTTTTACTCATAACAAAAGAAAACCAACTCTATTGCCAAAATAACTTGTGAACATAGAAAAAGCTCAATTTTTAAGACATTTTACATACTTTGTATGACATTCCATCTGAACCACCTGATCACCATACATATATACCTGGTAGTGTTATATCTCACCATCTCATTGGATCATTTTGTTGTGATCATGTTACTAATGGCAACACCGTATGGTGTAGTGATCATTTTTATAATCTACTACTGCTGCTAGTAAATGAACAAAACCTGTCTTGTTTTTCACAAAATATGTATTTTCTTTTATATTTGTATAACAAAACAACCTAATTGGATACCAACTTCGCTTGCCAGGAGTATAGGTATTCAGTATGATATTCTCCCTGAGAGAAAGTATTGAACTGAATACCCTTGGCTATCAAAGTTGATCGCATACTTAACCTCAGCTTTTCTATATTAGCACACTCTTTTTCTCAACAAAATCTCAAGATCAAATTTTGTCTGTTATGAATGTTATGTAATTGTTTTTAGTTTAATTTATTTCTGATCTGACCAATTATGTTAACTATTAGAACACTGTCACTTGTTTACATGTGTTACTACAGAAAGTATCAGACTGTATGTTTACTGTCATTCCGTAATCAAACTATCGATACATTCCGCTGTTAGGAATCATTAATGTGTACTAGAACAACCATTCGGGGCTGCTTGCTGGCATTGCAGACCATGGTCTAGACATTTATTTATTTTCTACCACCCAACATTCACTTCGGATGTCAGTCAGTTGAAAATTAGGTTCTGATGAATTTTACCAAAATAAAAGCTAAAATTATATTTTAAAATTTATCTTCACATTGGTTTTTTTTTCCTCATTTTTTTGGTTGACATTTTCAATATTTTTATAAATTTTACTTTCAAAAATCGTTTTGAAATAGAAGCTTATTTAAAACACATGTTACCAATAAATTCTACTAAATGAAATTATTTCAATAGAGAATGGAGTCCCTAAGTTGATGTTGGGTGGTCATTATGTGTAGATGTATTGGGCAATGTTATTATGTGTTGAGTGTTGGATATCATTAAACAAGCAATAGACAACAGGAAAACCTGCCTATAACAATGTTAAATGTCTGGGTTGTACCTGTGAGGAGTGTATGTGTATAAGTGTGTGGGGAAGGTGTGTGACGTACGTGTGTGTTGATGGATCTGATGTGAGAATTTTTACTATTGTTGTGATGTACACAAACATGGGTGCTTCGTTCAATAGAAATGACAAATTAAAACATCTATGTCAATAAATTTATAGAAAACTACTCAATGTGTTTGTTATAAGAACATGGACCTTTACTACATTAGATACCAATAAAATGATTTGTTATAAGAACATGGACCTTTACTACATCAGATACCTATAAAATGATTTGTTATAAAAACATGGACCTTTACCACATCAGATACCTATAAAATGATTTGTTTTAAGAACATGGACTTTTACCACATCAGATACCTATAAAATGATTTGTTATAAGAACATGGACCTTTACCACATCAGATACCTATAAAATGATTTGTTATAAGAACATGGACCTTTACCACATCAGACACCTATAAAATGATGGTGTTCTAGGGATCACTTAAGTTTTGTTCAACAGCCAGTGTCATAAGGTTCTACCAGGTTAAGAAGGCGAAGGAAAGCAGGAGTTGACAGAAAATCACCAAAGTCATGATATTGCACATGGTATCTACCAAACATGGACTTAAAGCTTCAAACCCAGAAGTACAATTACATGTGGTGGGGCTATGGTAATACCTGCATGTCGGAATACCTTAAGCTCTGAACCATTATGTCCCATGAAGGTTTCAGAAAAATTGTAGTACAATGTATTTAGATTTACTTCCATCAGGTGCTACATCTTCACATGCCAAGGGATACAATGTGTCTACTTCTCTTGAGGCAAAATCGTAAATGTTGGTTAGATATTATCAACAAATATGTCCATTCTGTAATTCATTGCACTGCTTCCAAGTTTCGTGCCTGATTATAACTCCATGGTTTTTTTTCCTCTGGTCTAAGTTTAGTTATGGCACCTTATGTTACAGGGAGTCTATGTATCCGTCAGTGTACATGTCTGACATCATGGCATCTATAGGCTGACAAAACACTAATTATTGAAAAGTTTTTTGAACACTCTTAGAGTCATGTATAATTAGTTATGTAAGCCAGTTAAAAAATAAATTTGTAATTTTCAGTTAAAACGAAGAAAAAAATGAAATAGCAAATTAAAATCTTGTGATCTGGCTGGTAGAATACATTTTGTTTATTTAGAAACTACATGAATACTACCCCATATGCTTTGGGTCAAATTTTCAACATCCAAAACAAAAATCCTGTTAAAGTGCGGAAATATGATTCCTGTGAAAATTACTGGCTATACAGTATCTGTCGGACTAGACGCATAACTTAGATAATTGTGAACACCTGATTGTCATGGTTACACATGAAAAAGAACAACCAATCACCTTTACATCACTTTAATGTATTCTTGGCACCTTTAAATGTATAAATACAATAAATATTTTCTCGTCTAATTCTACATCTCAACAGATAGACATTGCCCGCATTCTTCATGAGGATATGATGTAAATATCGCTATAAAAATTTGAACACAATATAAATAAAATAAATTATCCCAATTAAAACATTTCGGATTAAATGTCTTAAAGAATTTTAATGCTTTCCAAAGAAACTATCAATAGTCTTTGTGCTTGTTTGCTTTGTTTTCTGTTTCTTGTTTTTAGTGGGCGACAGGCTGTCATGTTTACGTTTGGCTACAACGGGAGTTTTATACACTAGCGCATTCTGCAGGTCCTGTGCAAAGTGGAAATCCATATGTTCTGGAAGGTCCCAAACCAAAATTCTTCTCTGGCATTTCTCACATATATGATAATCCTCGTCTGAGTTAACAGGCACGACTGAATCAGAAATGCCACGCTCTACTGAACCGTTAGATTGAGGATTGGGTTCTGATGTCAGAGATTCAGGAACATAAGGATTAATCTGGTCCAATGTTTCTTGCTGAATGTCACTAGGAAGACCTTGAAGAACATCTTGATCTACAGAAATACATGTATTAGATCGCCCTTCTTGTTGATAAGAGTCTGCACCAATTGTAACAGCTGGGCTAATACAACTGGATACTGTCTCAGTGTTTTTCCTAGAAGCAAAAAACCCTTTCTTCTCTCTTTTATCTGCAGCATCAGTGAAAACACTTTTACTCTCCATTTTAGTGACAGGATTTAGACATTCAATCTCAGATTCTGGAATATTACTTAGACATGAGACATCTTCAGGATTTCTTTCCGGAGTTCGACCTTTTGTAAAGAAACTTTGAATTCCACCCAAACTGGCTGGCTTCTTAGTAGACAAATTTACACAAGCAGGACTAGTAGCATCTTTCCCAAGATTTTCAGATGAACTTAGTATTCTTTGTGAGGACAAGTCAATATCACTGCTCTCCAAGGTTGTATCCAAATGGTTGTCTGTTTGATCAATTTTTGACGAGTTGGACTTGAAGAACGAAGCAATGCTACCTTTCTGTACCTGTGAAGCCATGGACAGTGTTGTGTCCCCGGTACTTTTCTTGTTGCCTAAAAACGATGTGATGGAGTTTCCACCAGATTCATCCTCAAATTTACCAGCAGACATTCCAAGGCATATAATGGCAGGTGTCCTAAATACACAAACATACAAAATGTATTAGTAACTGGAAAACTCGATTAATACAGGTATAAGAGATGTAAAGGACGTTTATAAATGTATCACCACCAAGCTGCCTCTTTAGTTAAAATGTGGTCACCATTTTGCTTAATTTGTTGCACTTTCCAAGGATGTTTCTCAACAAATAAAGTAAAACATTCATTAAGTGCTTGATAAATAGAAATAATTTGAAAGTTCGTTGCCATTTCTATATAAGACCTAAAGGATGTTTCTGACAAAATTTGGTAAAAATTCAATTCTTTATTTATCAATATGGAAGTGTACTGAAGGAAATATTGTTTACAGATGGAAGGACAACCTATATTGTTGACGGACAAAGAGAATACAGATTATAGTTACCATGCCGCCTGATGTGGAGCAGAATTGTTAAATTTCTGTAGAAGAGCGAAAGCATCCTTTTGAATTTTGTCCTTGTCATATCGAGTCAGTGCGCATGCTCTCGAGGCAGACACAGCTGGGTTACCCTGGTACCTCAGACTAACAGTCAAGGAACGGCCCACTCTTTTGTTCTGTAGGTTACAGATACTTCTTTTATTATATTTCAGTATAATCATATAGCACATACACCGTAGTATACAAGTAGCTGTTCACACCTGCAAACTTTCATGAATATTTTTTTTTTATGTTTTTTTTTTTAAACCCACCCACCCTTCTAACCTGGTACGGGGGATAGGGTAGTAAACCACCATGCGACAACTGGCGGAAACCGCCTTGCTGATCACATATCTCCTGTACCAGGTAAGTATCTTCATGAATATTTTATAGTTGTTACATTTATTGACATTTTCAGTACTGAAAATGATACAATGTCATTAGGATAAATATAAAAGTTAGAAAAAGCAACAAAGTTACTGCAGGTTATCTTACTTTTCATGTGTATCCAGTCCTAAAATTTTAGCACATATCTTTTTGCAAAAGAAAAAAAAAGAAGGAAAAATCTGTTATGCCACTAATAGCATTATGAGTTGAGGTGTTCATGAATAGTCCCATACTTACTGTCTCTCTATCTTTTTCCAGTCTTTCAACAACTTCTCCTGATAATTCTGACAGCCAGAACCTCACCTACAAAAGTTTTAAGTATTTAAGATGACAATAAGTTATCTTTTAAAGGTAGGTTTCGCCCAATGAAATATTAAGTTGAGGAAATTGAAATTTATCCTGTTCATAGATATAAACTTCAGATCATTTTCATTTTACATCTTGGTTAAATATAACAGAGTTATCCCCCTTCCCATAGTAAAGTTGAACTGCTGTGTAAAAATGGATTCAGATGGAAATCATATACACGTACATCAAATTATTTCCTTTGAATAACAAATACCAATAACAACTGATTTTTTTCCTGATACCTTTTCACGTGTATCCAAAGCCTCCTTGCCACGAAAGTTTTTGCTGCAGCCAATAGACTTAGCTAGCTGTCTGGCGGACACTGGTTCTCTTTCTATTCCACGACAAACCTCGTACAGCCAATATCTGTAAGTGAACGACAATATTTGCTTGGCTGGTCATCCATATATTGTAGCTTTCTGACATTAGAATTTGCTTGAATCGATACATGTTAATGAATATACACTTTAAAAATTTGTGTCTTGAACATTTTCAGTACTTCATTTCTGCAAGGTACATAAGGTAAATAAAACACTGGTTTACTAACCATACTAAAATTAATTTAAATGTACTTATGTAAACCTGCTTGTACAATATTGTACTTTATCACATAATCTGCCTGATATTAAGTGATTTCGCCCATTTAATATTTTTGCATATGTCACTAGTGAAATATGACCTAGAGCAATTTTCATTGGCTGGAAATCTATTGTGACGTCAGACCGACGCCATAAAGATACGTCAGGGAAAACTACTTGACGTCAGGATTACGAGGACGGTGGGACAAAATGGTGGCCTCCACTGGATTTTCGGAATACATTTTGACGTGAAATTCTTTTTAATGTAGATTTTTGTGTAGTTATGTGATAAAAAGTATCTTAAATTTGTGTTAATTTCATATGAGATTTTATGAAACTCGTCTCTAAGATTTTATTTTTGCTCGCCAAGGCTGGTAAAAATAACAACTTCTTATATTTGTTTCATAAAATCTCATATGAAATGAGCACTCATGTAAGATCCTATATACATGTACATGTATTAAATGAGTGGTAATGATAAGAGCAGCAATTTATTAACAAAATATATAAGGCTCTGATGTAATTTTCACTGGTTTGAAGTTTTTCTGATTGGCTATTAGACACGCAATTAACTATAAACATGAAAGGTTTTCAATACTATAGGTGACAACACGGTAGAAAACAGCAATACAAATATTATTTTAACACTCAACAGCAGACACAGAAATATTGATATATGTATGCAGGCTTTATAAAATAGAAATATGGAAACTGTACCCAGTTTTGTCTCCATATAACTGCTGGAGATCTCTCTCAGTAAAACGACAAAGGTCTCCAATGTTTTCTACCTCTAGCTGCTCCATTACAGATTGGCCAAGCTTTCCGCCCAAGTGACGTCTGTTAGGTAGGAAAAAATGGAAATCTATTGATTTAAACATTCAAATTCACAGTATGTACAGATTTAGAATTTTAGTATTTGAAGGATTCAGTTAACACTGTATTAAGTGCTTTTTCTGGTCGTCATATTGAAATACAACAAAACCTGCAGGAACTATAGCATGACTTTTATCAGACGTAAGAAATGTAAATTATGAAATACTAATTACTTTGTAATACCAGTTTTTATTAAACCGTTTTTAAGACGTAAGTTGAAAATTGCAACACAAGTAGCTGTCTGATGAGATTTGGAGTGACTTACATCTTTGTTAGAGGGAGGGTGCTGAACAAGCCAGGCACAGAATCCTGGGGAATGACCGTCTGCTTGTTAGGTTTGTGAAAACCACAAACAAGTTTAGCTAGCATCTGAAACATAAAACATATTCAAAAAACTTCAGTATAGAAAAGAAACAAAAACTATAACCAGAGGATCCAGGTCATTGGAAATCTATTGGCAAGATCATCCACAGATTGCACACAATGAGAGGATATAGATACCTGGTATCTTGGTATGTTATAAGAAACAACATGACGCAACTGGCTATTTACTGTGGTTAGTGTGAGAACTTCGGCTAAATAAGCCCTCCTTTACATGTAATTAGAGCAACAAGAAATGATGATTAACCAGTAAACTCCAATGAAAACTGTGCAGTGGTTGTATAAACAAAATATTTCAAAGAAACACTGACTTACAGTCAGATTTAGACACAGCATACTTCAAGTCGGTGTCATCACTGATGATATCAGTTTTTCACCTCATTGTATCCAACTCATGCTGAACTGTTTCTCTGTAAACTTTACAATTTTTAGCTTGTTTCAACCGACCCCAGCAGAACATCTGTATTTCGTTTCTCTGTAAACTTTACAGTTTTTACCTTATTATGACCGACCCCAGCAGAACATCTGTATCCCGTTGCTCTGTACACGGCAGCTCTCATTTCTTCTGCTATCTTGGCTCCTACAGCCAGGCGTTGGTTGGACTCTACCAATTCTTGACCATCATAAACATATTCCAGCCAGTCCTGTACTCCACTGCCACTTTCTCCTGTCAAGTTTAGGAAATAAATTCTTCATGTAATATAACTGGACAAATTTGTTTTCAATCTACATTTTCAATTGCCATGATGACAATAAACACGGGTTTAGTGGAGGGGGCAGGGTTAAAACTTATTATAAGAATCAACAAATACATTGTCAAAGTAGTGTCTGCAACAGAAGCTGAACATGCAAGTGTATTGAACAACAACAACGCAGCACTTAACTCATTCACCCCTGAAGACATATTAAAATTTTCCAAATCAAGGTCTGGAACAGTCCATTGTTAATATGCAGGGGCGAAATAATCAATCCCTTCTCAGGTACCAGTGGGTAACCAGTGGCTATCACCAGACAGTAATGATTACCTTCTCCGTCATATCCCACAATGTAGGTGTTGGGGAGATCAGTGGCCTTGACCTTGTCTGTTGGTTGGATTAGTCTGTCAACTTCGTCTGTGAGGTCGATGTAGGCCTCGTCAACACTGGCTCGCTCCACACATTGGCTGAATGTACTAAGTACAGTAATAACCTCAGCTCCAGCTTCTCTGTATCTACCAGGGGTAGAAATATTGTTGTAAATGAAGAAGCCATTAGTAAAAAGATATTTACATTAGCTATATAATATTTAATAACAGAGTAATTATCTATCAACTATTATCATTATTTGATCAGTAAATAATAAATCAGAAAAAGACTAAATGTTTATATTGTAGTTAATGGGTAATAGGGGAAGTATAATTAATTTCTAACAAATCAGAGTATGTTACTGGAATTTTGCATGGACTACACATTTATCATGTATTCAATATCATTTACTTGGTTAGATCTGCTTTGCCTCGGAGTTCTGGAACTCTAAACAGATGGAGATCAGGGCACTTTTTTTTGGCATCATCACCCATCATATTTCTGGTAACTCCAAAGGCCCTGGCTTCATATCCAACAGCTATCAACCTTCAAAAATAAAAACTTAATCAATTTTTGAATTCATGATGAGACTATTCATTCATGAGATTTTTATGACAGAAATACATGATGTGAGTGATTCGGGCTATTGAACACTTTTATTATTAAAGTTATTATTGTGATGCAGATAATATGGGAACCATGCATAAATACATTACAGTACCTTACTTAAGACCTCTAAATTATGTATGTGCATATTACAGAGTTATCTGCCGTTGTAGGTATCTATAGGTATTGATCATGACATATAATAGGGAAGTAACTCTGTCATATGTAGGATGGATTTACAAATATTCAACTGTAACGATTGTGATCATGTAGTACTGTATACCTACCCGCCTCCCTTCCACTTTTTGTACTGGGCTACAGCACATGGCTTCCCTTTGTACTGAGGTTGGAGTTTCTGTTCTACCTGGACGTAGAAACAGTCCATGTCAACAAGGGCAATAACTCTATTCATCCTTTTTTTAACCTCCTGGTCAAACTTGATATCTTCATCAGCTGCTGTCAAGGAAAACAGAATTAAATCCTGATTTAAGAAGTAATCATAACCACATATGAAAAACAGAGATAAAAAAATTTGAGAGGCACTGACTTTAAAGGGTCAGTCGGGTCACCGGAAACACAAACATTTTTTGTATGGCCTAATCTTAGTCATTCTATCAATTCTAAGTCAAGTGGTGTCCCTATGCTAACAAGAATAGATCCGACAGATTAAGACTCGAATGATCATTAGTGATCAGACAGATTAAGACTCGAATGATCATTAGTGATCAATCATTTACTGGTAGGATATATCTACGAGTAGAACTCTTCACAGGTTATAATTATATATAATGATTGCACTCAACAATACTCTATGCAATAACCAGAGTCATGTAGGTGATAATTAGTCAGTGCTAAAATACTACTTGCCACATATCCGACAACTTCGCTAGCCAAGGGTATAAGCCGATACTCTGCTTTTACCCTTGGCTTATCTCATTCACTTTGTTGAGGCTGGTCAGACAGCTTTGAAACCGACCGTTGAGGCGTTCTCCATAAAGCCTTTTTTGATTTCCTGGGAGTTGGTGTATGCTGTTGAGGTTTTGGTCGTTTTAAACTTTTTGGGGTGGCCATTAGACTTTGGGGCATACTACTTATGTACCTGTCTCTTAACTCCGACACTAGTTTGTTCTTATCTTCCCTCAATGAATCTAATTTTGTGACCAAATCGTAGTCTATTTTGGCTAATCTGTTCAATTTAGTAAAACAACTCCAGACACGTATTTACTTTTACTGTCTGTTTCGAGGGCTACATACCCAATCACTTGACTAAGCTGGTCTAATATGTGAAAAGACGGGCTAAATATCAACCTCCTAGACTTCGCTGGAAGCTGGTTGTGGCAGACACGACATGCCTCCAAGGGCGCCGCCATCTTTATTGTTGACATATAGTACGCGCGGTTTGATTGGTCGCTTGAACCTAGCCGCATCCAATCAGAATTTGAAAGCGGGAACTTCAATTTTCTAACGAGATATGCCAAGGGTAAAAGCAGAGTATCGGCTTATACCCTTGGCTAGCGAAGTTGCATATCCGAGGGCTGTATTATTGGAAAACAGGTGGAAGAAATCAAATAAGTGTTTCATGGAACAAAGTGCATGCAGTGTTGGCATAGGAAAACAATGGCCAATATAGTTCTCCTCTTGCAGAAAGGAGCTAGGAGCTCTGGCAGAGAGGAGGAGGGCAGGGGGGTTATTATAAAATCAACCATACTCGTTTCTCTACTCTGGGGGTTGATATTGGTTAAATAAGCTGTTACCTATATTAGCCTAATTAGGTGAGTACTGTAAGTATGCTTTAATTAACAAGAGATCCCAGAGGGATCTTGGCGCCCACCTAAGAACTATCTTTGTCTGACAAAGGAAAGAGGGATCTTTTCTCTGCTTTTCAAGCTTTTACTACATATTACTACACATGAAATTTCAGAAAGATCCTTTGACTGCTTTCTGAGATATATACCAGTAACAAACTTCAATTATCAAAATTCTAGATGGCTACCTGTCGGCCATCTTGTTCACTGATCGGTCCTAAAATGCAATTTGCACAACTAGACCCCTAGAAGAACCTGCACATACAATTTGAGACAGATCCCTTCAGTACATTCTTAGACATAGCGGAAAAAAACTTCAATTGTCAAAATCCAAGATGGCGTCCTTTCGGCCATCTTGTTCACTGATCGGTACCAAAATGCAATATGCATAACCAGGAACCTAGGGGAACCTGCACATGAAATTTGAGACAGATCCCTTCAGTACTTTCTAAGAAATAGTGGTAACAAGCTTCAACTATCAAAATCCAAGATGGCGTCCTGTCGGCCATCTTGTTCATCGATCGGTCTGAAAATGCAATATGCACAACTAGGCCCCTAGGGGAACCTGCACATGCAATTTGATACAGATCCCTTGAGTACTTTCTAAGAAATAGTGGTAACAAGCTTCAACTATCAAAATCCAAGATGGCGGCCTGTCGGCCATCTTGTTCATCGATCGGTCCCAAAATGCAATATGCACAACTAGGCCCCTAGGGGAACCTGCACATGCAATTTGAGACAGATCCCTTCAGTACTTTCTGAGAAATAGCGGTAACAAACTTCAATTGTCAAAATCCAAGATGGCGGCCTGTCGGGCATCTTGTTAACCAATTGGTCTCAAAATGCAATATGCACAACTAGGCCCCTGGGGGAACTTACATGTGAAATTTGAGAAAGATCCCTTCAGTACATTCTGAGAAATAGCGGTAACAAACTTCAACTATCAAAATCCAAGATGGCGGCCTGACAGCCATTTTGTTGACCGATTGGTCCCAAAATACAATATGCACAACTAGGGCCCTAGGGGAACCTACATATAAAATTTGAGAAACATCCCTTCAGTACTTTCTGAAAAATAGCGGCAACAAGAATTGTTAACGAACGGAAGGACGGAAGGACGACGGACCACGGACAAAAAGCGATTTGAATAGCCCACCATCTGTTGATGGTGAGCTAAAAATTGGAAAGACAGAAAAAAGATAAACATTAATTTAGCATTTGCATTTATATTGCAATATAAGCCCGCAGCCCTCGGTAGATGCCTTCTAGGGTAGCGTCAAGCACCTGCCACAATATCCGAGTTTTGATTAAAGTAGAGTGGGTCGTCGAGTAAAACACAATTCAACACCGTAATAAAGTTCCACATGTATTCAAAGGATAAAAGCAAAAAAATATATAGACCCTATATTATTGTGTACTTTTATTATATATAAATATTTTTGCTTTTATGATATATTTGATTAAATGCCATGTGCTTATAATGGAACATTGAAGCATGTGACCTGGCATT
Organism: Argopecten irradians; assembly: GCF_041381155.1. NCBI lineage: Eukaryota > Metazoa > Mollusca > Bivalvia > Pectinida > Pectinidae > Argopecten > Argopecten irradians. The sequence goes on from NC_091136.1 coordinate 38,423,307, forward strand.
CAGCTAGACAACGTTTTCATAGCTTTATCCATGCTTACATAACTTAGTCATTGTAATGTTAAATTTATTGCTTCAATGTTATGTTACTTATACTGTATTTGTACGGTAGTCACGTATTACCTACCTAATGATCGCTGTCACTTGTTATGGATCAAAAGAGAAAGTTATGTGATGGTGTACCGTATCAACATATTACAAAACAGATGCAAACAACGGGAGCAAAAGATACACCTTCTTCCTTAGGATCAGTGCACATTAAATTTCGCGGAAAACGTCAGCGCGCATGTGTAGTGAAAGCTATACAGTCCTCTAGATTAATTGTACGCCGAGTCTGTACCTGTTCTGAGTGTGGGACTTCCTATCGGTCTCTTTTCGGGAAAGCATTGCAGTTGTTGATAGGGGAAATCATAATTCGACAAAACATTACATAGACTTTTATCACACAAAAATCATGATAATTACAGTACAGAGATTGTCAAGCTTTCCTTTGAAAACAACCATTTTAAAGATTGTTTTTGTTATTTAGTCCCGAAATTAGCATCCCATAAAACAATTTTTGGTTTGTTTATTTTTGCGTCCTATTAACAGCCAGGGATGTAAGGACGTGCCAGGTTTGTTGGTGGAGGAAAGCCGGAGTACCCGGAGAAAAACTACCGACCAGCGTTCAGTACCTGGCAACTGCCCCACATGGGATTCAAACCCGCTTCCCAGAGGTGGAGGGCTTGTGGTAATATGTCGGGACATCTTAACCACTCGGCCACCGCGGCCCCATAAAACAAGCTTTTAAATGAGTATTGTTGCTTACTGCATACATGTATTTTACTATGCAAGTTTATCGATTTTTACATTATTGGAAAAGAAATGGTGACAAATATATCTTCTGTAATTATAAAGATTCTGCATTTTAAGTAGCCCGAGATACTCTGGCCTTAACACCAGACTTAGATAGATGCCTGGTGGTGTTTTTTTTCTGAACTAACTTCTATTTTACTATGAGATACATGTAATCTATGGTTCGTTATAACGACAGTGCGAGTAACCTCTTGAGTATCCAGGATGCTGTTTTAGTGTAGTACATAATCTGGAAAAAGCAGGACGAATCATTAAGAATAAGATTAATGAATGAAAGAGAACAGTTGGAATCAAGATTCCAGTACAATAGGTAATTGATGTTGATATTAAAGTTTGAAATGTGAAAATACTAAGATCGTGTACATATTACAAGTTGACACTCTTGGATGAGGATTCAAACAGAACACATGATTGTAAGGATCTTTTTCCATTTTAGATTCGTACACATCTGATAGATTAAAACCTTTGGGTTCACCAAGTGAGCATTTCCATATTTTCTGAAACTCAGATATACTTGTATATAAATGTAGTATATAGAAATATATATATATATATATATATATAAATACATAAGTAACCATATTTATGTAAGCCCCATTTTACCAATTAGAGTTCCTTGTCCAGAGACTTCGCACTGTACCCTATGGCTGAATATTCGACAGAACTTGACATATGACGTGATATTAATATACTAAGATGAACAAACAATGACGTCACAATTACAAGGACGTCATCAACAAATCACCCCAGATACCAATTTACCCCAGCGGAAAACCAAGCTATTCAACTGCACTCTATCAAATTGCCAATGGAAATGAAGAAGGATAACCACTATATATATGACAGACATCAGTCTCTTGTTAGTCGGATTTTCAGTTCTAAGAGAAAGCCAAACAAAGACACTAAGACCAGGGAAACAGGTACATCCTTGGACAAGAACGGACAAGTCAAGACTTTATGTTCTCAGACATTGGAACCGGGAAATCATGGAAGTCCAACAGATGGGTTTCTTCCTCCAATCGACAACGTCAAAAGTAGGTCCAAACGTTGACTGTATCCGTACATGCACAGAATGTAACTGTAGTTTTAATTTAAGTGAACCAGCACAGCATTAAAACAAGTACAGGTCAGTAATTAAATTGTGTTGCAGAGCGCCTCGAGTTCCAGCCTAGTGGTTGCACATTTTTATCGCAACACATGGATTTGCATTGGGTATTGATTCCATTTGGTATATATTTGTATGCTCTATGAATGAATAACGATTTGGAAAAGTATTATTTTGTCACAAAATGGATATGTCTTTCTTGACCAAACTTTCTCGTAATGTACAAGTAGGGGTTCGCGCTAACATATGATATGAATACATGAAAGTGAAACCCATTTCCATTCGTCATATCTAAAATTTACTTTCCTTTCAGAGATGAGTCTAAAAGAGGAACTTCGTCCAGCATCTACTGCTTCAGTTAACTTTGACAAGCCACATGAGGCATACACAGCTATTTCATTCCCGCATCTAAGTAAGCAGCCCGCTCAACTGAAGAGGATGCCGCTACCTTTGAAGGCAGTATCATTAAATGGGAGCCTCCCTCTGTTACAGGAGAGGAGTGACGTCAGCATGGCACTGGTAGGTCGTGGTGACTGTCTCACAGAATACTGCGAGGAACTGCCACCACGTGTAAATATGGGTTATGGCGATAAAATTCTTTGGAACACAAAAAAGAACAAGCACACCAAGAATAAAAATTCTGGTGTTGTGGATGACTTATTACCTCTTCCTTATATCATTGCCTGTCGTGCTAACATTTCTGAGAGGAGGAGGAGATGCAGAAGAATACGATAACTTTAAATCTGTGCTATTCAGTGGTCATCTCATTTTCGCAGTGCTTGAAATAATTGCTTTATGAAAGTTTGTATTTTGAAAACTTTAAGTAGTACAGTATACATGCTTAATTATTTATGACCACAAACATATCCTTTCAATGATTATACAATACTGACAAATGAATGTTGGGCGATTGAATAAATGCCATCATCTAGTCATGTAACCAAACTTAGAAAAAACGTTCATCATGAAGTAAATTGTAATAAAATATTTATACAAACCGAAATTTGATTCATTTGTAATTTGAGTGCTTTTCACCATAATTAAAAGAATTATACTTGTATATACAACAATTGTAGATATGGGACAAAGAAGTTATTCCAACCGTGGTCATTTTTTTTCGAGGCGAGATATCCCTTCATCAAGACATAAAAAGTACAAAAAAATACCTGTCAAGGACGATCACAAATAGTCCGCTAAACCTATTAGGCAAAAAAAAAAAAATTAAAAAGCCTAATAATATAGGCAGGTTTAGCGGACTAGGTCACAAATACCTAATTCTAATAAATAGATAAACAGCAATGTACAGGTATATTTACATTTTTAGTGTTTCGTCACTAAATGAAGCCGCTATGGAAAAAATACATTCAATCTTTATATAACACAGAAAACTACGGACAATATGGTTGCGTGTTGTGTCCGAAGGATTCTCCAGAACCGTCGTTAGTAATTATGATCGACGAATTCGTAAGTTGGCGTACTTTTCAATTACAATTTCAGATACATTTACATTGAAAATTCAAATAAGGAGGAGTAATACATTTTTTATCTTAAATAGCTCTTTAACAATGGATAGTATAAATCTGTTCAAGATAATCCTTGTCATTTAATCTAATCCAGTGAAATTCCAAATTAATTGAGTATTTTTTTGTCCAAGATTTCGCGCTACGTCATTGCAACAGTCAATCACTTCTTCCTACTCCTTCCTCTTCTGCGGACTTTATCTCATTGCTTCGTGTGAAGTGCGAGGTGCGTATTTTGGGAGACTGTGGTATATTCGTGTTGTTTGTGTTGAGTCTTGTATAGTGGAACTCTTGTGTTTTTGTAGTGTTATATCACTGGCCCTGCAGGTAGGGCTTTAGAATATTGTACCTACTGCCCCATTGCATAATCATAAAAGGCGAGATAGGCTTTGTATTCTGTCCCCTGGCCAAGATTAACCAAAGTTCATAAAAGTGGTAGTTTCTGATCCTGCTTAGCGCTCAGCATTTAGAGAGGAACAACTGGTTCGCCCGTTGTCAGTATAAAGTGACTGGGTAGGGTATGTTGCTTGGTGTCTTCGGCGGCATACTTCAGTGGTATAGCACTATAAAAAGGGCAAAAGTTCCACTATACAAGAAAACTCAACACAGATATAAACACTATTAACACTCAGGGTGATTTAAGGAAGACCTCCCGTGCATATGATGTCTTTCGTGTGTAAATTCGTGTTGTCTTTTTGTAGACCTCCTATCCTTTTTATAACGCTATAATATATATATCACTGAAGCTTGTCGCCGAAGACATCATCCCTCCCGGTCAGACTTTACTGACAACGGGCGAACCAGTCGCCCCCACTCATTGGCTACATGCTTCAGTCAGAGATGTTTAGTTAGTTTAACGTCCTATTAACAGTCAGGGTCATGTAAGGACGTGCCAGGGTTGTTGGTAGAGGAAACCCGGAGCTCTCTATTTAAACAAAACATATATCGCACATGAAACCACATACATGTGAGACCGTCCTTACATGATCCTTGCTGATAATAGAACGTAAATATAATAAAACAAATCATATACTACAGCCTCATACATACAGACGTCCACAAAACCCATTGCACACATAGACGTAAACCAAATACACCAAACCAAATATGCATTAGGTTATGCAATTTATATTGTAATGGATAATAAAAGTTGCCGTATATCCCAAAACAGACATCCAAACACTCAACACATTGACTGCGCGGAATACCATCCATAAATGTCTTATTTGTTTTATTTTATTTACGTCCTATTAACAGCCAGGGTCATGTAAAGGACGGCATCTCATGTATGCAGTGAATTGCGTGTATGACGTGCGTGGTGAGTGTTTTGGGAAACTGAGGTATGTTCGTGTTGTGTCTTATTGTAAAATGGGATAGTTGCCCTTTTTATAGTACTATATCACTGAAACATGCCGCCGAAGACACCAAGCAACATACCCCACGGGCGAACCAGTCGTCCTACTTCTGTATGCTGAGGGCTAAGCAGGAGCAGAAACTACCACCTTTATATACTTTGGTGTGTCTCAGCCAGGGGACAGAACCCAGAGCCTACCTCACAGGGACGAGCGCTCAACAAAAGGCCAAAAGTGAGGCGGTGTCGAGGGAGAAGTAAGGAAGAACAAAGTCGGTCAAGAAAAAGAGAAAAAATAATATCCTAAATTTAGTCGCCTTTTACGATTTCTAACACCCTATAGCAGAGCCACTATCCCAGCATAAAATTATGGGCGTTAACGTCGAAATCAGTGAGTTTGTTTTAGAGAAAGGCGTGCGTTCTTTGAGTAGTGAAAGGATCAACAGTACATCACTGATGTCTCTCTCTTGACGAGCTGGTGTTGATTCCTTATGCTGTTTGCTAGTGATGTACTTAGCTAATATATGTTAATGTATGACGGCCCTCATTAACACTAGCACATAAGGGCAAAGACAATAACCATTAAAGACGCTGGACTTCTAACATCCCCCTCGTCATTCCTCCAGAGGTATTTATGCTTCTCAATATCTTTCTCTCCTGAGAACAACGTGAAATCCCTTTTCGAATTACACTTCTACCTCCGATCGAGTGTTACGGAGGGCATGCATTTGCTCCAGATACACGTATGCCGATTTAACATACAGGTTATGACCCGACCCCGCGAGGTAAGGAAGCATGCCTTAAACAGCTAGTAGGTGGAGTTCCCAGTTGCTTGTACGTTCAGCTATGACGAAGCATAGCAAAATATCAACCAAGTGCATATACTGCAACCATAGAAGTGCCGTTGGATACTCTGAGAGTCTCCGTTTTTCTGAAGAAATCACTGATTTTACCCGGTCCAATACCTGCATATGGGTGATATTTGTTTCGGATATGGCAGCTGTGGACGGTAATACGGTTCACAGGGACCTGGCACGAAAATTTTTAACCAATAATATACATATATATATTATAGTATCAAGGGCATGAACTCGGCGGTCGAGAAAAACGGACCTATTTATTAAAAACCGTGATTATTTTAATAAAAAGGTTATATACAACATTGACGGATATCTTACCTTGAAGAGAAATAAATTATCTTTCCATTGAGTGCTTGATGAACAAAATTGGCCAAGTATTGACGAAGTTATGGCTTGATGAATCGGGAAATTTACGACAAATATGCTAGGTAGACATTTCCCTGTCCGGTCGAAATGTCGTCTCGGCTCTAATGGGTACCTCAAAAACCAAGCCAAAATCACAAAATCTACGCTTGTGGTGGTAAACAGTACCCATAACTGTGTTCATCCATAATCTCCTTTGGATGTGTCATGACCCGTACTTTGCAGAAACTCCATTTAAACATCGTGTAGCTCACTTACTTTAACCGTCACCGCCATGTTCATTTTTTCTCTCGGAACGCTTCTCGACTTTACATACCGTGACTACATTATGCAAATTATGTAGTGTTGTGCTTGTGAGTAAACTCGAGAAGCGTTCCGAAGAACAAATGAACATGGCGGTGACGGTTAAAGTAAGAGAGCTACACGATGTTTAAATGGAGTTTCTACAAAGTACGGATCGTGACACCTCCAAAGGAGATTGTGGATGAACACAATTATGGCTACTGTTTACCACCACAAGCGTAGATTTTGTGATTTTGGCTTGGTTTTTGAGGTACCCATTAGAGCCGAGACGACATTTCGACCGGACAGGGAAATGTCTACCTAGCATATTTTTCGTAAATTTCCCGATTCATCAAGTCATAACGTCGTCAATACTTGGCCAATTTTGTTCATCAAGCACTCAATGGAAAGATGAATTATTTCTTTTTAAGGTAAGATATCCGTCAATGTTGCATAGAACCCACTTATTAAAATAATCATGGTTTTTAAAAAATAGGTCCGTTTTTCTCGACCGCCGAGTTCATACCCTTGATACTATAATATATATATATATGTATACTGTTAGTTTAAAAAAATCGTGCCAGGTCCCTGTGATACGGTTGGGTTGGGTGTGGCAATGTCTTGTGTCTTGTCGAGGAGTTTATTGAAAAGTATGTGTCCTTGTGCACTATGTGTTCTTTGGCATGGTTCCCGCGAACAGTTTATTCGTCATTGGTTTGCGCAATATCTAGCAAGGTTTGACCATCGTGCTGTCTATCATCTCCTCCAGCTGGTGTTCACTGTTTGGTAAACTCAAACCATGAACCTATGAAAGCGAGTGGCATCAAACAGCTGAGCTGTCCCTCACTGGGACCTCGGCTGACTGGGACCGGCGCTGGTGGGGCCCGTAAAGATAGATAACTCGTCTATACTTAGAACAAACTATATGTGCTGTAAACATATATTATATCCATGTGCTAAAATATATCGAGGTAAACCTGATATTTAAAATAATAATTTAGTGTATATTAATATATACGTATTTTATATTATGTAGCTTTATCTAAATGTTACCGATAGTTGTTTCTATTATCTTGCATTTACATCCACGATCCCGCTGACTGATATACCAAGGTATGTTTTCAAATGAATTAGCAATTGACTCCATCATTTTGTGTTCTTGTTGTTTTTAACGCTAAAAAGAAAAGGGAAAATGTTTTTTTTAACTATGGCAAAACTGTTTTAGAATAAAGAAATTGTTTTAAACTTATGAAAATATTTTTAAAACTTTTAAAAAAAAAGCTGACAAAGTCTCAGCTCTAACATTTCAATTTTTTTTATTTAATTCTGATATGGTATATCGCATTTGTAATGTTCAAGTACTCTAAAATAATATTAATTTTTTTCAAAGCTTGTGTCAATTAACTGTAAACATATGCCCGTGACTTGAATAGATCGCAACTGACACGCTTTACAAAGACATATATCTAACGCCACTTTAAAATGAAAATACTCTTCTTTCTTAGCACAACCAAAGAGCAATTGTAACAACAGTTTCAAGAAAAAAAATCTAAATCAGAATGATATAAACACTACCTCAGTTTAATTAGTATTAAAAAAAATGAAGTCAATTAAGTGTTTGCCAATCGATTTACCGGTAATATTTCTAAATCTCTGTTTAAACTACTTCTATTTCATGACGATGAGGATGATTACTTCTGAAGAGAAGTGTCATCAGCAAATAAACGTGTTGTTGATTCAAGTTCATTAGCTATATCATTTGTAAAAATAAAGAAAGTATGGATTATGACGTGAATCTTGCATTTGTTATGTGTTGAAATCTTATATTAGGCATATCAAGATACATTTTCTTGTGTAATATATTTTTTTTTTAAATAATTCACATGTTTTGTTTGGAAAATAGCGGGACTTTTATACATTAGTTTTTTATAAGTATGTCAGTATTAATTAATGCAAATAATATCAATACTATATATTTTCACATTTCCTGATTCAAATTATCCCTCACTGGGACAGTCTCAATACATGGGCCGTTTAAGAATAATTGCGAACCTTTCAAATGCGTTTATGATAGGTTTAGTCTTGGTATCAGAAATACATATATAATTATATATTTACGTTTCTGTTGGTATACAGGGTATTTTTTACCCTTGGAAGCCACAGCTAGTGTCTAAACTTCATTATGTTCCGTTTATCATATACCGCAGCATATATATATATAACTACAAGTACACAATTATTAATGTAGATGGCTATGACTGCGACATTAAAATTATAATTTGAAATATAAGCATTTAAGCATTGGGAATAATGTATAAATAATGCATATGGTTTCAATTACTTTAATGCATAAGAGTGAATACTACCAAGAACTGAGGTAAACATGTAACAAGCGTACACATGTACATATATGTCAGAGATATACATGAACGATCAAAGGGAGGCAAATGCTATAAAAAAATCAAGAATAAATAAAAATTAAAAATTGTAATAAAATATATCAAAATTCTCAGTTATTTTGGTTTATAATTAGGTAAACCACCTAGCATGGCATATATCTCAGGCAAATATTGCTACAAGGTTAAGACATGATATTGAGGAAAATTGTTTTAAGCGAAATACAGCACCACGGTCCTAGCCAGCACCGGGCCCAGTCAGCCCCGGTCCTAGTGAGGGCCAGCTCAGCTGTTTGACACTGTTGATGAAAGCAGCATCCTCTGAAGTGCTTAGTAGTTGAGGAAATGTCCTCTAACAGCTCTGGACACTGCTTTCCCTGACAACGGCATTTGCTGCTTATACAGTTTCTAACAGTTAAAAAAATTACTCCAGACGACTGCATGATATGCCCGATACTTCCTAGAAAGCCGATATGTAGATTGCATAAACCTTAACCAACCTAATATAGGTCTTCTTATTGGTCAAACAACTGATAGCATGGTGATGCTCTGTTCTGCCACAGACTCTCATATTCTGTAGTTCAAGAAGGGTCAAACAACATATTACGATTGGGGCTTTGTGAACAAATTGATGTTTCTTTCTTCTGCTTTTACCAGTTCTTCGCATATAACATGATATTGACGAATCGCATGGAATACCGGTTGTGACAGTTGCAACAATGCCCATTCCATGAATTGTGTCGAGTCTGATATTATGGTCAACAAAATTCCGCTGTTAATGAAACCACGATATTTGAACCACATTGGTTTACTCTATTCCTGGTATACCCCGTTCAAGATTTACTGCCGCACTTTTTTCAAATCTTGTGACCTCGAAATATGAAATACAGAATCCATCTATATGAGATCCCTTTTTACCATTTTAAGGCGTTTTATTGGTGTAAATAAAAAATCGTAATCTGCACGGACAGTATGGTGTAATAACAAGAGTGGAAAGCTCGGCTTGACGATGGGTCTTTTCCGAAATGGTTACTACCGCTGTAAAGGTCGATATTTTTAGCATTTGATTTTTCGAATCGCCTTTCGCCCGTGGTCCGTCCTTCCTTATGTTAACAGTTTTTGTTAGTCTATTTCTCAAATTACTCAAAGATTTTTTTTCCAAATTTACTTTTAGGTTCCCTTAGGATCTTAGTTGTGCATTTTGCATTTTGTAATCGATAGGTCAACAAGATGGCTGACAGGCAGTCATCTTGGATTTTGATAGTTGATGTTTGTTACCGCTATTTCTCAGAAAGTACTGAAAAACACTGCCTAGTTTATTTTGAAGTTGGAACAGTTCAAGCAGTTCATAAAATCGGGAGGAATAAGATAGACTCAAAACAACGATTTGATGGACAGACAAGAATAAAATGACATATTTGCGTTTAACCCCAATCCACAGAACAGAATAATAATAGACATGTACTTGTATTTTTGAACGCCCGCTACTTCCATACATATACGCATTTCATGTTAAAAACCGTCAAGTTAAAATTCTATTCAACCAACTTGGGTAGATGTTTTGTTGCTTGTGTACGACTGCAGCGCTACCTGCCCTACTACACCTCTTCAGTATGATGTCGATGGGTGTTCCCTGTCACCAACTACTGATAACAGTAAGATATTGACTCTTGTGATGTTAAGTGGACGTGATTTCGCCAATAGAAAGCTGCCTGGTATATTTACCAACTCTTGTAAACAATCATATCTATCGAAATATTGGGCTATATATCTGTACATTGATTTATGTGCAATATTTTGCGTTGAAACCAAAGACTAACTATATTGATTTTTCGTTTTAAATACCAATAAATCTATGATTGAATATCGATATCTGTCCTGGAGTTGAATATTTTACATACTAAAAGGACTTTCATTATGTTTACATATTGAATTCTCAATTCTGGTGAAATATAAAAAGATGTCGGAAGAAAACCAGAAACTATCGTATATTACTTTTCTGTGGTTTGAAATCTTTGGATTAGTAATATTTAACGCAGTACCGACGTTTTGTGATCATTTCAGAGGAGGGACAATTAGTTGGAGAACAGATGGGACTGGTTCGGTAAGTTTAAAATATTGTGAAAGTTTCAGGACGGAACTAGATTTCAACTATATATGATTCATACAGTTACATGTACAACTAATAATTGTTACTATAATCATTAGTGTTGCAGCCATTGGCCATCCGTTACCCTTACTGTTTGTTCATCGAAAAACACGTTTTAGAGTTTCTTCATTATGAATAACGAAGCTCTTTTACTAATGCACTGTTCCAGTATATACTTACGTTAATCTGTTGCGTTACGAATTTTTGTGTAATTATTTTCAGTATCTATTACAATATTCAGACAGAAATAAATGAAATTATTAAATTTAAATTTAAATAATGTACTATCTCAGTTTTGTTTTAATCGATTCTATTATTTATTATCTTAACAAACAAAAAGTCCCGGGAAAAATATGAATGCTTCAGGAAAATAATGTACAAATAGAATTGTTTTGGTATAAAAGTGAGAGACTTTGTGTACAACTGCGGATGAGTGAAAACACATACACTTTTTAAACAACTATGAAATAGTGGATGGACGACATCGTTACAGGAAAATTACAATTTAGTATATTATTCTAATATGGTGTTAAACGGAATAGGAAGTGAAGACATATGATATATGGGTTACATACAAAATGAATAAGTGTATAATTGGAAAATACAATGTATGATATTGAATTTCAAATCAGTCAGAAGAGCTTTGTTAAGATATCACATTTAAAATGATTCACATTTTCAGCCAGTTAATTTTCGTTACCGACTGGCTTATGGCTATGGCGTGGGACCCGGATGTAACAGTGGCCTCCTTGGTAAACCTGTAACAAGATTGCCTAATGACTTCTGGGAATGCACATCCGGCTGTCCGTCTGTCCGAAACATCACTGACGTCAACTACATATGTAGTTCAGTTGACGTTCATGAAGGATGGGAACAAGGCCAGGATAATTTTCAATATACATTTCCAAACTCTGGTCATTTCATAGTCTCGTAAGTTTTAATACGATAAAACATCCGATTCTGGTTAAATAAAATACACAGCTATATTTAGATGAGTGTGTAATCATCTTTGTAATTTTAATTTATAACCCAGTAAAAGCAAAATAAAAACAAAATGAATTTAAAAAACAAAAACAATTGAGCCCAAATACATGGAGACCAAGCTTTTTAAAAACTAAGTAATGGTGATAAGGGTTCCATCAACGAGAGGATGTCACATATTAATTCATTCTCTTTTACAATGCAACATAATCTAAAACCGTCGGTAAACCTAATAAGAGTAAACATCTCACCGACACTAACTCACCACAATGTCCCACTATCAGATACACCGGACGGACCTGGCTTAACGTGAGTTACGGACAGTCCGGGGATTTCCACTTAGAGACCAGAGGAGACATGAGGATACGAAGTGACTCTGGTCAGCCAAACAACAGTCCTGTAACAGCCAGTATGCCTGTCTACCAGTAAGTCTATTTCCTTCCTCAGGGTCCTGTATCAAGATTGTGCCGTATAGTAATCCATTTGTCCATTTACAAGTATGCGCCCACTTTAATAATGTATAATTATGATGGAAGGAAGTGGAGTATTAAGGCTAAATTTGACGCGATTGTCTATGAAATCAACAAAACCTGAGTAACTTTTCAGACTATGCGGCATTACATACTGTAAAGGACACTAAATATAAATAGGGCGTTAGATCATAATCTACCAACCAACCTACATGGAACAAAGCTAAAGTCTACGAGTAATCACGAGTTTTTATTTCAATGTACTTCCTTTGTTCAGTATTTCCCAGAAATTTGTGATTGAATACGCATATCTATTATGATCCCAGGGTGCCGTTTGGGTGTAAGAGTACAATAAATATACCTATTGCGGACCCGGACGATGATGTGACGACTTGTCGGTGGGCTAGTGGTGCAGAATGTGGCACTGATTGTTTGGGTTTACCTCAAGCTACCTTGTTACAGGTAAGTAGTAGTAAAGGATCTTTGACCTATTCTGTAATGGTGTAAATGAATGACAGAACTCCGGCTCCTATACTAGGATCAAACAAGTACTGGAAAAACAAAGGTTTCGTAAACCGACCGAAACAACCTCTGATAATTATAGACTACAATTAAACCAAATAATATCCGAAGACACTAAACTCCTATGGTGGCAGTGTACAGTAGATTTGAAAAAATCAGCAAAATTAAGTGCAGGCTTTAATTATGTACACACAGCTTTTTAACCTTAAATGACATCTATATCAAAGTATATATATTTGTAATCTACACAACATTTGCAATTGTTATGCAGAGTTCATTTTTGGACAAGTCTGCTTTTTGTGGTGTTGTGAGCCTGTAAAAACCATGGTAACCAAATTTGTTTTTTTGAAAAAATGCAAAAAATTGGGATTTTCAACCCAAAATTTCACCCCCTATAGGAGAATTTTTTTTCTTGAACACAGTTTAAAACCAAGCATCACTGCCGTGATAGCGGAACTGAGCCTATTTCGACATAGGTATATCATTAAACTTTTGAGCAATCTTACCTAGTACCCCGGCTATCAATTTCTGCTGCTACAGTATTGAGTTTTTCCATCTTAGACGCACATTCGGATATCCTCTAAACCATTAATCTCGAACCCATTTTGGGGAATTTCTTTATGCAAATGTGAAGCTTGCATATAATTCTCTAGATTGAATTCACCAATTTTAGGACATATACATTTTTTAATTTTTTATGCATATAATAAAACAGGGGCTTTCTGCTTAATAAAAATCTCATTCGGTCTTACTGTACACTGCTACCTATATAAGAACATTCTGAATTCTGAAAAAGATAAGCGTCTTCTACATCATCGACTCAAAAGTGTTTTACACGTCTAAGTTAAATACGAGTTTAATTATATTCCTTAACGATGAAAAATATTTGACATACATGGTCAATAAATCTTCTTATTTAAAGATAGATTAAAAAAGCCAAACCTATTTAAAGGGCCACTACCTTTCCGAAACGACTTTTAATTTTTAAAATAGGAATGTAAAACATGATCAATAATTTTGTAGCGTCGCAGAAGTTATTAACTATACGTTTACTAGCACACTTATCATCACCTTCAGAACTGTTTAATTAGAATAAATAAAATTTTAATTTTCATAACGCGGGTCGTTTTATGTTTCCCGCCGTCGTCCTAAATGCCGCGCGGTAGTTGACTTTCACTGCGCCAGATGGCAAAACAGCGAAATGAATCTCCATTGTTATCGTATATTAGACAGGAAATCTTGCATATGTTTGGTGTTGTAACCTCATCTTAAGCCATCGATATATATTTTCTTTTGTTATTAATGATTTTAAGAAACCTTAAAATTTTGCTTCGGAAAGGTAGTGGGCCTTTAAGATATGGGACGATACATAGTTACTTCTTACCATGTCCTAATCGATCTTGACCTTCTGCAAAGACTTTCCGGGGATTTTAGATTGTATTTAATTTCATATCCATGTAAATATCAAAAATATATATACTGGTCCTTAATAACTGTAGGGATAACGACGAATTTGGTGGCAATACTCACTATACACAGTATATCTACATAATTGATATCGGAACACGATAGATGTACAAATGCAATGGAGATATATGACAAATTACACTAGTGAAATTACAAAAGCGACAATTATTCAGTTCACAGTTAAAACATACGAATGTGTAAACGATCAACTTCGATTCCATTGTTATTTTCTGTTGTTTTGCAGTCACCTTGTCGCCTAGAACTAGAGCCTACACTTACGACAGGGTTCATGGATAACGCCTGGTACAAGGTTCTGTTAACAGTGGAAGATTTACCAACCCATGACATCTTCTTAGATAATACACATGTAACCAGATCACAAGTTCTTAGCAGCGTCCCTCTACAGGTAATGTGATCAAATCGGCAAACATCAACGGATTTCAATAGCCTATACAGTTTATTTAATGCATACACGGCATCCACCAAGTTGGTCATATACTGTCCTCAATTAAATAAATCACTGGAAATTTTCTTAGTACTGGCACGATATGATTTCAATCAGATTTGAGAATCTTTATATTTCTAGCAGATACTATGAGAAATATTTCACACAACGCTCTTAGAAATGGGCCCTGCAGGTAGGACGTTGGAATCATACCTGCTGCCCCTATTGCATGATCGTAAAAGGCGACTAAATAGAGGATCTTATCTTTTCTCTTCTTCCTAACTGACTTTATTTTTCCTAATGCCTCCCTTGGCACCGCCTTACTCTTGGCCTTGAGTTAAGCGTTCGCCCCTGTGAGAAAGGCTCTGGGTTCTGTTCCTTGGCCGAGATACACCAAAGTCTGTAATAGTGGTAGTTTCTGCTCCTCCTTAGCGCTCAGCAAACAGAGAGTGGGACGACTGGTTCGCATATTGTCAGTATTATGTGACCGGTTGGGGTGTGTTGCATGGTGTCTTCAGCGGCATGCTTCAGTGGTATAGCACTGTAAAAAGGCAACAGTTCCACTATACAAGAAGACACAACATGAATATACCGCAGTCTCCCAAAACACACACCTCGCACAAAATACACGCAACACACCGCATACATGGGAGGCCGTCCTTACATGGCCATAGCTGTTGATAGGACGTTAATTAATCAAACAAACAAACAAATTTACATATTTTGTGATCATACCTTGCCCTCACAAATAAATTGTTCACAGTAAACATATTTAAGTGTATATTATATCTGTTGCAGTTTGTTGTACACACGATGGACCGAACATCATCCGCCTGTAGCATTGCTCCGACAATCGTGTCCCCTACACCAAGTGAGGGAACTACCTTTCTGGTACCATCCAACGGAACACTAGTCCTGAGACTATATGCCAGTGCGAAACCTTTTATAAGGCAAGGCCAATATCCAGTATAGTCTGTTTCAGTGTTTTTCTTGTGTAAATCTATTTCATCTTAACCTGTTTCATAGCCTGAACATTGCAGGTAATTGCTTGTAATTTTCTATTTTTGTTTTAGATTGAAAGAGTTCATCGTCTCTACACCGTATGGTGTTGTTTGGTCACCATTGGTTCAGGACATAAACCAGACAAATGTTTGGTACTCTGAGTTGTCATGGAAACCGGACAGCAGTCAATTTGGAGAGAACTTATTTTGCTTCCAAGCAGTCGACACAAATAAGTATGTTTCGGGGGTAAAACAGGATACTGCGCTGTCAGTGGTATGCGTTCGACGCCTACTCTAGATCTGTAGATGTTTCATTTCAACACTATTTATTTTATATAGAAATGCCAATTGATCGTAAAGACAACTATTTCTTTGTTCGGCATATTAGAGAGGTTTGACTGTATACATTACTAGTACAATTTAATCATTGGAATTAGTGTGCTAACAAATCCTGGCTGGAGGGAAACTTTTTTTATCCCATAACTATGCATGTTTCACAATGAAAAAACATGTGATTAATTCCATAGCAGTTGGCTTTCAAATTAGGACAACTTTTCATAGCGCGTTTTCTTTTAAATAGCATTGTATTCACTGTATTAACACGTTGTTTGCTTATTCAAAGCATTTAACAATAAAATATTAATTTATTTTGAAAGTCTTGATATCAGCGTGGCATTAACCATATATATTTTCTGTTGGAATGATATTGTTTTGTTTAAGTTATTATTTAACCAATCATTCCACAAGTTTCTATCAAGTATTTGCACATTTTCGTTTCACAGCATCACGAGTAGCCAGCGTTGTTTTATTTTCATTGCTGATGGTAAGTTCACTTATCCATATTGTACAGCGAAAATATCTCATTCCAAAGAAATATGAACCCAACCATAATACTGATTGATTTACGGGGTGTATGATTTTATATTCTTCATCATATTTGAAGTCGGAAGGAATGCATAATGCACGAAACTAATGAACACATTACTACCTAAAATTATAGTAATCAAATTTTCAGCTGTGCATGTATGTTACTTTATGAGAATTATCCTGTATACATCAATAATTTTTATTTCCTCTGTTGAAATAATTTTTTCTTTGTGATAATGTTTTGTATGTTTTTAACGCCAGCCGTCCACCCATGTGACAGTGGACCATGCAATAACTATGGGACTTGCTCCCTAGATCGGGATACGTTTAAATGTAGTTGTCCTGCTGGCTTCACTGGGAACACGTGTGAATCAGGTAAAAACTAGCAGCTACAAGGCACATCTCTAATAACTGTACTTATATTATATAAATACGACGGGATATACCACGTTTTAAATGTTATAATTTATTGTCAAACAACTTATGGTGTTTGACAGCACATATGTATAAATATAATGTATTATTGAAAATTTGTTTTATATGGAAACTCGTGATATTTATTTGAATAATTAATTGATTTAATTTACTAGATAAGCAGTAGTCTTATAAATTTACTCGGGTATTGCTGAAGCTGACTGCAATAATAAATAAATGAAATGTCCCACTTTTCACAGATATAGACGAATGTGCCAGCCAGCCATGTGCTAACGGGGGTACCTGTTGGGATCGTGTAGCAGGCTTTGTTTGTTTTTGTCCACGTGACTTCACTGGAAACCAGTGCCAAGGTCTGTTCGAAACGTGCATTTTGATATACATTCTTTTTGTATTGTTCTAAATGTCATGATGTACATTTCCATTTAGTGGTTTTATCCGTTT
This sequence comes from Argopecten irradians, assembly GCF_041381155.1. Taxonomy (NCBI): domain Eukaryota; kingdom Metazoa; phylum Mollusca; class Bivalvia; order Pectinida; family Pectinidae; genus Argopecten; species Argopecten irradians. Next base: position 38,440,814 of record NC_091136.1, read on the forward strand.
CACTACCTTGTATATGAATTATTCAGGAATAATTCTATTACATGTTGTTTTCAGATAGGGATAATTGTGCAATCAACCCGTGTCGAAATTTCGGCACTTGCATAACCTCTCCTACAGGCTACAGCTGCCAGTGTGTAAGGGGATACTCCGGAACCAACTGTCAACATGGTAAGTTATCTGAGGGACGCAACAATCAACGTGGTAAGTTATCTGAAGGACACAACTGTCAACATGGTAAGTTATCTGAGGGACACACCTGTCAACATGGTAAGTTATCTGAGGGATACAATTGTCAACGTAGTAAGTCATCTGAGGGACGCAACTGTCAACATGGTAAGTTATCTGAGGGACGCAACTGTCAACGTGGTAAGTTATCTGAGGGACACAACTGTCAACATGGTAAGTTATCTGAGGGACACAACTGTCAACATGGTAAGTTATCTGAGGACCACAACTATCAACATGGTAAGATATGTGAGGGACGCAACTATCAACGTGGTAAGTTATCTGAGGGACACAACTGTCAACATGGTAAGTTATCTGAGGGACGCAACTGTCAAAATGGCAAGTTATCTGAAGAACACAACTGTCAACATGGTAAGTATCTGAGAGAGACAACTGTCAAGATGGTAAGTTATCTAAGGGACGCAACTGTCAACGTGGTAAGTTATCTGAGGGACACAACTGTCAACATGGTAAGTTATCTGAGGGACACAACTGTTAACATGGAGAGTTATTTGAGGGACACAACTGTCAACATGGTAAGTTATCTGAGGGACACAACTGTCAACGTGGTAAGTTATCTGAGGGACACAACTGTTAACATGGTAAGTTATCTGAGGGACACAACTGTCAACATGGTAAGTGATCTGAGGGACACAACTGTCAACATGGTAAGTTATCTGAGGGACACAACTGTCAACATGGTAAGTAATCTGTGGAACACAACTGTACATGGTAAGTTGTCTGAGGGACACAACTGTCAACATGGTAAGTTATCTGAGGGCCACAACTGTCAACATGGTAAGTTATCTGAGGGACACAACTGTCAACATGGTAAGTTATCTGAGGACAACAACTGTCAACATGGTAAGTTACTTGAGTGACACAACTGTCAACATGGTATGTTATCTGTGGGACACACAGTCAACATGGTAAGTTATCTGATTTCAAATAAATAAATTATTTCCATTAAGATATAGATTATCTTGGGCTCTGCAAGTAGGGCGTTAGAATTGTACCTGCTGCCCCTATTGCATGATCGTAAAAGGCGACTAAATTTAGGATCTTATCATTTCTCTTCTTTCTAACTGACTTTATCTTTCCTAATGCCTCCCTTGGCACCGCCTTACTTTTGGCATTGAGTTGAGCGTTCGCCCCTGTGAGAAAGGCTCTGGGTTCTGTCCCCTGGTCGAGACACACCAAAGTCTATAATAGTGGTAGTTTCTGCTCCTGCTTAGCCCTCAGCAAACAGGGAGTGGGACGACTGGTTCGCCCGTTGTCAGTATAATGTGACCGGTTGGGGTGTGTTTTGCTTTGTGTCTTCAGTGATATCAATGATATAGCACTATAAAAAGGGCAACCGTTCCACTAAAGAAGAAGACACAACACGAACATACCACAGTCTTCCAAAACACGCACCTCGCACTTCACACACGCTGCACACTGCATACATGACCCTAGCTGTTAAAAGGACGTTAATTGAATCAAACAAGCAAACAAACTTCTTAGTCCTAGAAACGCCCCTTTGTGTCTCTGCTTGCATTGATTTATAACATTTCTTTTCTAAGGAAGAAGGACTAATACATGACACCATAACCACAATATGCGAGGAAATTGAACTTTTGAACTTGGCTCTTTCCCTGCCTCCGTCCCTGCATCCGATAGATAGATTTTTCGGTTGATATTTTTAAACGCGTTCTACTCAACTTCCCAACCCTTTTTGTATATGTTAGGTTGGCGCCCTAGATATGCCTGCTATCCATGACATTTCGTTTCTAGACTGTTACCATGGTAAAACGCTCACAAACACAAGACGTAATTTTCAAAACCTTCTTACAAAAGCAGCTTTCTCGAATACAAATACAGAATATCATATGGATTTAAATATTTTCCTCACTAAGGTTTTCGAGTCAGTTTAGTGTAAAGGTAAACTTTGTGTTGCAGAGGTAGACGAATGCCGTTCTTCCCCTTGTCAGAATGGAGGCACGTGCGAGGACTTGGTTGGTGAATATATCTGTCGCTGTCCAATCAAATACACCGGCAACATATGTCAAACAGGTATGTCATATTACATAATATAGTGACATGGCAAATATCACTTATTTATGAAATACTCAATAACTCTAAAGATATTCTGATAAGGTGTGTTTCTTAGAGCTTTCGGCTGCATGTTTCAATTATATAGCACTATAAATATAAAAAGGACATGAATTCCACTATACAAGAAAACGCAACATGAATATACAACACTTTCCAAAATGACCCTGGCTGTAAATAGGAAGTGAATTAAAAAACCAAAACTAAACATAGCCACTCGTGGAAGATCCTCTATGCTTGGAATTATATGTGTTGAAATTAAATTTTTCGTGATAGTTTGATAATCATCATTTCAAGCATATAGCAAGATATGAATAGCATGGAACCAGGAAAAGCACCCCCATAATAATAAAAATATCGTTTCTGTAGAAATCGACTACTGCTTTCCTAACCCCTGTCAAAACGGAGGTGTGTGTACCAGACACGGAAACAGCTATTCTTGTGAATGTCCAGGGGATTATCTCGGCCTAAACTGCGAAAGAGTTCAGGACAAGGCAAGTAAATAGTGTGGGCACAAAAGTTTTAATGGTCTGTGAAACAATAAACTTTATTTCTCTAGTAACACAGTACTTATATATGGTTGTGGTCATTAAATGTGTTATAAGTTAAAGTTATGTGATCAATTTGTCATCATTGCTCGAACCTGTTGAAGTCCAGTAAGTACATAAGCACATAATTTCAAAAGCACCAACATATTAAACACACTATTCTTAAATAACTTTCAGATGAAATTAAAACTTGAGCAGATATTAATTATTAATCAATAGGGAAGAAACAAGGATGTTGTGACACCAAATGCACGCATTGTCAATACCATATTAAAATGCTATTTAACCACAGACAACAACATTAAACTATGCTTACGATAACTCGCATCATAATGGGTTGACACAAAGTAGTTCATGTATTGTGTACTGTTTCATTAAATACTTTATTTCCTTTAACATCAATATCTATGTATGTAGTAGAATATATGTGTATATACGTTTCAACTAAGCCAAGTGTTTTCTAATATCCATTCGATAGCCTATAGACGATTTCGTTTTGAGCTATAAAATTAACCTAATTCTTCAATCATTATTGTCGATGGAACGCGGATAATTTCGCGTGTTAATTTATTCGATTATTCAGCTTTTAAACTGTTTGTGATACACTAATGTTCGCGCTGTGAAATTATTCACAATTATTTGCACTTGCTAATACGAGTATGTTGACGGAAGATTTTTCTAAAAAAGATACGCCTCGAGTATTGATACTTTTCACTTTACTCTTAGCTAGAAATGATATCACTCCATGTATTGAGTACAACTGTTTAAGTCATATCCCTAATTTTTCAAATAACAAAATATGTATACAGGGATGCAGTTCTCCAGATGATTCGTACTGTATGTGTCATGTGGACGGAAAACCAGTCAAGGTGCCTGTTCCTGCCCCTGATGCTCGGACCAACGGTCTAGACAAAGACGATTTAGAAGCTGGTCTGATAGGGTTGCCTATTGGGGCAGCTGTCGGAGCCTTCCTAGCTGCATTGTGGCACTACTTCATCAGGCCTAAATGTATGAAAGATCAAACCAGGTAATCATGCTAGAAGTTTAATTTTCTTTATAACCTTTTAAAATTTTTAGAAAGACAGTAATATACGTATTGTAGACTGGAACGTTTATGTTTGTGTGAAATCATGGAAATAATCCCCTCTTTGTACCTGTAGTTCAGTCGAAATTAATCTTCATTTTATAATATCATGTTTTTACTATACTATAATCAAACAAAATACACTACATCAATACGATATTGTTCTTAACAAAAAAACTTTATTTTGGGGAAATGATAGCTATTCAATCAAAAAACGAAGAAATATTTCTAGCAGTAGATATCAAATTAAGTAAACGATTTTTTAAGTGCAATTTCATCAGCGTTAATTTGGCTGTTTATTTATAACAATGTATACCAAATTTTAATAGAACTATGAATCCATTCTCGTATATTGTAATCACCACATGTATGTTCATGGTATGTATTTATCTTGTATTCACCACATCTTATTATGTACACTTATATTCTTCGGCGTTAAACTTTCCATATACATATTTTTTAAAAGATGTTTCCAGTGCCGAATTTTAATTTGGCTTGTTATTTCAGGGAATGGAATTTATATAAGCGCAAAGCTTGTTTTCCTATTCCGAAATGTGTTTATGTATTGTATGTATGTATATCAATATATGAATGAAATACTGATTAAACTAATCACCTCAAATGTCGATCCTATTATATGTTTTAGGGGTGGATTTGCACGAAAGCCAGTTCATCGACCAGGGTCATCACTGTCAAATAAAAGTTTGATTGGTCGGACTTCCCCTGTCTCACCCAGTGACGTCACAACCTTGGCCCTCTCACCTCAACCCCCAAACATATACAGAGCAGCATTTAAAGACGATACCACTCACAAGACAGGCGACAGACTGAGTGATGACAGCTATATAGACGGGACAAGAGACTGGTGAATTGTATAATACACCGGCTCCTTTCACACGCCCCTTTAAAATAACTTATAACCCAACCTCTGTTTGATGTATAACCAACCTGTTTGACTTATTTTGGGGTTGTTCTATTTTGGGTTACTAGAAGGATTCATAGTTCTGTGCTGAAATGAGCGATCTTATTTTTTTTTCTCTATTTATTACCATGCTTATTACACACCATGGATACCTTTCTCTATTATAAATTATTACCAAGTCAGGTCACCTATGCGCACACCTGTTGCGCTTATATATAGAAACAACTAACTGGGAAAGATTTCCGTGAATTATTTATAATTGCCTTCAATGTTGCTATGGGATATGAAATTGTGTCATTGTTCACAGTACTTTTTTCTTTAATTGTAAATAGAAACGAAATGAGAGAGTATTTCCTAGATTGTATTGACACCAAACCTCCCACGGTTTGCAAGTAAGGTTTGAGTTATATAGAGGATATTACTTATTTCATGATGAATACCAGTTACATCGAATGAGGTGGTCACTTTGATATTTTTCACGAGTGCGAAGTGCGAGTTTCACGAGTGCGAAGTACGAGTGAAAAATATCACAGTTACCTCTTCAGGAGATGAAATATTAACGGTATTCATCAAACAAGGAATATTCTATTTATTACATTTCTTTTCCCGCTACATTTACAGAAGACCATCACTACTAGTTTTGACAAAGGTTATTCCGCCATAGTATTGTAAGAGTTCTTTGCCATTGCGATAATTACGTCGTATTTTTGTGAGCATAACGTCATATTTCTGCACAAAAAATATTACGTCAATTTCGCGCAAAAGTAGAGAAGTATATCGCTTTTATTTACTTCATATTTCACTGAAAAATGTAAGAAAATGGTGTTCTGAAACTACCTTCGAGGGTTTCCATACATCGACGACGGCGGAAAACATAAGACGTTATCATTGTTTCTTTAAACGTCAACAAAATACATGTATTATTTTTAACATTATTTATTAACAACAAAACAATATATTGAATTGTAAACGCATTAATACAATATATAACAACAACAACTAATACAACCACGGTATAATTACAAATTAATCATATTATTTCATAAACGGGGACTTCATACTTTTTAATTGTACGACACAATAAATAAAACTTTCAATTTGAATTCGAAAGCTTTCGCAATCTATAAGTTTATGCCAAGGTTGGGAAAATTATGTATATAACACATATGCTCTCAACCACTTATCAACACAGTGAAGATTAAAATGAGTTGTATCTTTACATTTCCGTTTTCTCTTTGCTATATAACATTACAAACTGTGTAAACGCAGTCGGTTCACGTGCAAGAATACATACACCGGAACACTGAATTCCGCAAGTTGTGTTAATGTGCATCAAATTTGGCCTATATTGTTTCTGTATTTTTTAATTCTCCAATATAAACAATTTGAATGAAATGAAAATAAAATGCTTGATAAATATTGCATAAATGGAATGAAAGAGATAGTGTTATCAGGAACTATATTTTGTGTACTTTCTGAACTTGACATTATTTCCCGCCAAATTGGAGCCAGATTTTCCGCGATTCAATCAATTGGCCGGCTGTTTTATTTTATTGGAACATTAAATTTTAAAGAAAAAGTCGGTTGAAATGTGAATATAAGAAATAATATTTTTTGTTGTTGTTTACAAAATGCATTTTACACACCAGTAAACAACATTTGGTCACTATGTAGTTTGTATGATGAATCACCAGCTGCACCAGCGTAAATCCTAGCCAGGCCATTAGTTGTGGTGCACCTTACATTATTCCTAGCCAGGCCATTAGTTGTGGTGCACCTTACATTATTCCTAGCCAGGAAATTAGATGTGGTGCACGTTACGTTGGTCTTACAACATTTGAGGCGTGTAGCAGTTTTGACAAATCAATTCGTTTAAAAAAAATTACACATTTACCTGGAAGGATTCTTAATGACGTAATATTTCATTCCTCAGCCATGTGGCCAAAGAAAACGTTAATGTTGTGTATAATGTATATTTCTTAATAGAATATGCAGAGTAAATCAATTTTTGAAGAAAAGGATGATTTGTTTTTTGTAGCATTTTTACAACCGGTAGGACCAACGAAATTCCTAAAATCTCCATATGGAATAGTAATACAATTATGTACATTTATCGATAAATTTCAGAGTCAGATGTCATGAACATCATTAAAATGTTTTAACTATTTTCGGCACCATGCTAATCTCATGATATTACATTTTTTATATGTTGTCGCCATGGCAACTGGAATTAGCAGAGTTTCTGTAAATACTATATCACACATCTAAATATTGCTTGGATAAGTTATCTTAAGTGATGATTCAATGTAAGACACAGGTATATGTGATTATTAAACATAAAATGGAAACATGATTCCAGATAAGACAAAACAAAAATGTCTACACCTGCTGGGACTAAAGGTGGATTTCGACAAATGAAGTAAATGTCCCACTTTGCTTTGGTTTTCTCTTATCTTCAACTGGTATTCAGGCATTTAATTTGGTTATTGTCTCAGCATTTCCATCACCCAGTTCACTGTCTATTTCCGCCATCAGTCTGGACGAGAATATTTTAATGCACCTGTAAAAAATAAAAACATCATTTGATGAATTTTGCCAATATTTAACAAATCGTACAAGAAACTTAAACTGAATTTATTTTCTTTTACCTTTAACTCCGATAAATATTGTATGACGTGAAAGCGTTATACAGAGCCTGATAACGAGAATATAAATAAATCATTTGATTAAAATATTCAAACAGTGATTATCATTCAAACTGCAATTTCTTCCACGTTGTAGGAAACTCACGAATCGATCGAGACCGGACTCGTGGGTTTCCGACGATGGTTATGTCATTGGTACGTACCATTTAAAAGTATTGGGGAAGTATTGATTTATGTAGAGTGAGACTAAACCAGGAGTCGTGGAGATCCAGGCCTCATCACAACGGTTAGCAATAGCTATAGTCATAAGTCGAGCACACCGCATTGGGGACATCCTTTTTTTATTGGGATCCATCTTACCCTGTAGAATCTGTAAGACAAATTAAAGTTGTTTCATAATGGGTTATGTTGGATTTCACGAAGTCTGGTTCTGGAAGTGTTTTTGATGATCCGATTGTCTTCTTGAAATCCGTAGTTTACTGCATCTCTTTTTTTCTAAAAAGCGTAACATGTTAAACAGAATCTACACTTTGATGCTTTTTAATCAATGAATCACTGAAGGTCGAGTTTTTAATATATTTACTAGATATACTTCTATGCTTCTAGAAATTAAAATTGTTTCTGCTGTATATGTTTGCTGATGTATATGTAAATCGTAGAGATAGTATATTATTTTCCAGTAGACTGTACTTTAAACATGTTTCAAACCATGGTTTTCATAAATGATTATATTGTGTCACGATGGATAGTCATTAATCCTGTAGCGATTTACCAATAAAATATTGAAGTTCACGATTCTTCTTTTTTACCATATATCATCACACTTACCTCCCCTGCATTTTCTTTTAAGGCATGTTGTAAAATGTTCGTATATATAGGTCCTGGACAAATGGAAGTAACGTTTATATTTTTGCTGTAAACTTCCGGTCGAAGAGCGTCAAACCAGCCCTTTTAATAAGAAAGAAAATAAATAAATTAATTTAAGACGAGAGAAAACCATTTTAGATTTATAACAAATCATAACAAATCATAGGATTAAACAATGGCTTTACATAATTGTATATTTTACAAATTTTAAGTAAAAAGTCTACATATAACTAGAATATTAAAAAGGCTTTTACAAAATATATGTCCAAGATATCCTTTACATTGCACAGTTCAGTTATTTCGTCCCCGAAGAAATCGGGAACGATAATATGAGCAAATACAATCAGAATTCAAGAATTTGTTCTATATTTCTGGAATAATTTTAGATGGGACAATCAGTATTATAAAATTGTCACTGTTGCGGCCGTCTGGGCAATGCTTTACTTATAAATTCTGTGATAAGTGATGTGATTGTGGATTATAAAACAACCCGGAACCTTTGACACTTTTGGTGTAGTATTTTCTCTTTGGGAAAAAGTACTGAAAGTTCCCAGGTTTTGGTAATATGTATACTGCATTATTACCATGCACACAGTCTATATTTTAAGACTTGTTCAATTTACTGACATTTTACAGACAAAACAGATTATGACTATAAATAATATTATGTAAAGAACCGCGTAGATATTTATTCCTAAGCCCATCCTCACCTGAAGTGCGTGCTTTGATCCGAAATACGACCCAGCATACAAGGCTGCACCTGTAAACATATCAAATGCAAGTTACCCTTTAACAGTATGCACGCTATATGAATAGTTTTTACTTTCGTTAAAATTTTTAATAAATACTTTATTTACCTATTTGTATAGGTAGTTATAACGTCAACATTTTAAGTTAAATATATCACCAATCTACGTAATATAAGTTGAGACGTGTGATGGAGGTTTTAAGGTACATATGTACCTACGTGACTAGTGTTCAATAGACAACATTTAATTAGTGGGTGATATGCTGTGCCATCACTATAGATTTTAATCTGCGACTCAAAAGGTGAAGATTCCTGAGTTGAAAGAAAACTAGAAGTAGATAATTTTACTGTCGCCTTATTTGTACGAATCTTTCATTGTATAATTCATATATACCATTTACTATTACTATGCAATATTCCCATAATCAGTATGATTAAAAAAACCTCAAACTGATAAAAGCATTACTGATAACTATACTGATAACTACAACGATTCGCGATCGGTACATAAGTTCATTAGATTCATTTAAATAGCTACAGATACACTTGATGGCTCGTTCTCTTGCTGTGCTTGTGTTGTCAGCAAACAACGCTATCTAATGGATTGCCGGTATGACAGTAAGATACATCATGTACTTTGTTAATAAGTAGTAGTCTTTTCTCTGCTGCTAGTAACAGTGACTACAATGCTTATTTATCACCATCCGGTCTCCCTCCTGAAGACAGGTTGTCCGTCCATGGACACAGCGATCGACCGACTACTACTCCTAAAGTATTGGAGAAATCTCAATTAAACTTGCTGGCAATACTTATTATAACGTGAAGAAGATATTTGTATTGCAACTGTAGGAGGGGGTAAAAATGTATACTAGTTTTAAGTTAAATCCTTTTTTATACCTTACTCTACTATTTGTAACTTACCTTCACCTCTTGCTCTTACCTACTTTTCTCGTCTAACTGTTGTTAACCCAGCAGACAAGGTCTAGTTTGAGAAAGCTTACCTAGTTTACCAGCCACGCTGCTGGTCACTACAATGTGTCCCTGGCTCCTGGACACCATGTGTGGCAGTACTGCTCTGGTTAAGGACACTGGTCCTAGGACATTGACCGCCAGGAGCTCCTGGTCCACGGCCATGGAAGTTGTTGTCCATTCACCCTTGTTGGTGCGACCAGCATTATTGACCAATATATCAATCTGTGTAGGAGAAATAAGCAATTGACAATGAGACATAAAAGAGAATGTCATGAAGCCCAATTAACCTTAAAATCTGCAGTATGTACGTTTTGCAATTTAAGTCACGATCTAATTTCTCAAATAAGCGAAAATATCACTTCAAATGCTGAATTCATTGATGCGTAAAAAGTATTACTTGAAAACAAATCGGCAACTGCTTTAAATACGACTTAGCTAGTAGGGAGATATCAGCACGCGATATATTAATTGGTTTGTTTTGGTATAGTCTAATCCCAAAAACTGAGCAGTATACAGCCGCATAATTAAACTCAAGTGGAAGTGTGTTATCAGTATGTCATTTGACATTATATACTCACCCTTTGAAAAGTTTTCAATACTTGTTGAACGGCTGCTTCGTGATCGCAAAATTCTTTTATATCGAGTTTTAAAACTAACACGTCCTCATGATTTAGACATCCAACACCTAAAAGTGAGAACAATAAGAAACATTTATACCAAAATGCGTAAACATCCATAAGCATACTGCGAGGATTTTTAAGATTCTCAAATAAAATATATCAAATAAAATATCGAAAAATGAGAAAAATTATCAAAGATTTTCGTGAGGAAAAAAAATCACAATGGAACTTAAGGCTTCATCAACGGCGTCGTCATACAAAATAAGGCCAAAATTGTGTTTAGCTAGACATGTAATTTCTTTTTTGTAATTTGAAGAGAAACTTACGGATGCATTCCGACTTGACCCTTTCTAGTTCCTCTTCCCGCCTCGCTGATAAAACTAGACGACATTGTGCTCGCGCCATTTCGTAAGCAAGAGCTTCCCCAATGCCACTAGAGGCTCCTGTTATCCAGACAACTTTGCCAGCCAGGCATTCTAAATAGATACAGAAACTATTGTACCATCGAAAGGTAATGCCGGTATTTATAGAGTTGTATATTCATTGGGGTAGCAAAAAGAATCTCGATCAATAATAAAATTGAAATTTACAATTGAAAATTGGTAAAACAGGAGCAAACTATAAAGGAAATATTTGTGAGAAACTTCTATAATAGTTCAAAAAGAAATGGACCAAATGATCCGGAAAAGTGAGCGTTTAATGTTTTATTGAAATACAACATGGTTCAATCAAACGAAATATATTTCCAATTTCTTTACTAACAAACAACTTACACATACCTTGAGATTTGCCGAATCTTTCCATTAACTGAAGGAATATATCACTGTCTCCCGACAAAAGCATTATGAAGAAAACTACGACAGATAATGCTGCCAGTCCGTTAACAAGATAAAGCCAGTCCATGGCCGGTGGTCCGGAGTAACAGATTGGATATAGCGTAGTTACAGCTAGGTTACTGACATTGGAATTCTGCAAAGATAAACGCAATGATAAATCGATAATATCCGATAACATTGAGAGGTAGCAACATTGCATGTTTGCTAATTGCTGTCGATGCATTTTAAATATGCTTGTGTAATCACATTTAACACAATGTCCCGCGGAATGATTCATTGTGTTTTGGTAGTCTGTAACATTGATGGAATAGGACTTGCTGTCTAAGACATCCCATAGGTTAAGTTAGGCATACATGCAAATGATGTCTCATTCCAACCTGGCGACCGAACATAAATGACAATACGCTGCATTCTTCCTAGAAATGTATGAGATACGTTTCCTTTTCGGTGAAGCTGATGTATAAGTGAAGCCTTTCGGAGGAGTTGATAAAACTTACTGATGTTGATGTTGTTGCGGTATACATCCGTGATATTTCCCCAGTTCGTTTGTTGTATAGAAATGATGTGTAAATCATGAAAGTTCGTTGCGCCGTGATGAACGTGGCTTTTGCAGCAAGATTATAGATTTACTACATCTATCTGCATCTTTATGTTTTTAAATAAACATATCTATCAACATACCTTCAAGTGTATAATGACGGTCATTACAATACTTCAAACCAAAAATAACTCCACACAATACGCTTTAATGCTCTCTCACCGACATGTCAGACATGACTGCTCACCATTAAAACATTAAAATCTAAAAATGTGCTGAATGACGATATTTCTGACGTTTGTCATTGCTAAACTATAACCTTTCATACAACCCAATACCAATTCGTCGATATTTTAAAACAAATTAACTTTAAGCATTTTAGGAATGAATCGGCAGAACTTTGTCTATCATCAAATTCTCTTTTTTGCACTGACAATTTCTAAAGGTTTTATCGACATCGTGACATACCCATAATGATCATTTTCCTCTCGTTCATTCTAATGCAGAAAGTACAGGTCCATTTATCATTTTACATTTTTTTTTTAAATATTTTTTTTTTCGGCCTATTTCTTCACAAACGACATTGGATGGATAATCATTTGTATACATGTAAAATAACATATAAATAGTTATAACAGCTGTTGTACAAACGTGTATGAAATATCATTTGTTAAAGTATGTTTATATATATGTCAATTTAACTGTGAAAAGACAACGATAAATAAACATAGATGTTTACAGGTGGTGTTCAAGGTTATGTTAAGAATCCTATAGAAACTGCCCACAGTTCTTTCAATTTTGCACATTGAAAGTGCTACTAGTTGTTCATCTAAAATATCATTTCTTTTTCTCTTTTTTGTTATTAAAAAAGACCCAAAGAACTAACTCCACAAACATGTCAAAATAGGTTATCCTTTAATATTTTACAGTTTTTATTCATAAATCATTTGAGTAGATTGCATACTTTATATCTGGACCATGTTTTTACAGATTTGAAAATATCATTTCAAGCCCTTTTAGACCTATTCAAAAAAGACAAAAAGCATATTTAAATCAGTTATGCGCCTTGACCTTTAACACTGCATTTAAAAGAAATCGGAGCGTGGGCGTATTTTGCAACCCCAAATTTCAAAATATATAAAACTGATATCAATATGTAATACGTATGTCTATAAAAAAAAACGAGTACCTTTTGATACAAGAATCCACGGGAATATTTTCCATTCAAAGAAAATCGTGAATCTGTTTTGCAATTTCGTAACATTTTCCGTGTTAACTGGTGAATGTGTCTGTACTTGGCTATTTCGTAACAGTTTCCGTGGTAACTGGTTAATGCATCTGCACTTGGCTATTTCGTAACAGTTTCCGTGGTAACTGGTGAATGTGTCTGTTCTTGGTTATTTCGTAACAGTTTTCTTGGTAGCTGCGCCTTTTCGTAAGCAGTTTCTATGGTGTCACTTATTTCTAAGAACTTTTTACCATATTGTTGACCTATTTATGTGATAACCTTGACCTACTAACCTTGATCGTATGACTTATTTTTGTTGAAGCATGGTGTTCTAGCAGCCTTTGTTTAATGATCCATTTAATATCTGTTCAGTGTGATATTATTTACACGTGAATGAATAAAAACTTTATATTATTAAACTTTCTTTACTAAACAGTACTTACTATAGTACATATATATATGTATCTAGTCATAAGCAATTAGGAAAATTACCATGTTTTTTTTTACTTCTGGGTTCAAAATAATCCCTGGCTAACTAACTTTCCCATTAACATTTTATCTTTTTCTGTCACTCCTTGTGTCTTGTTAAGAATTAGACAGAGATGTTTACAGGGAGTAAAAGAAACAAGGAAATATTCATAAATGGAATCGATTAATATGATCAGCATACGCTTCAACTGATACAAAAGCATTAATGATATGGAATGATATGCAGGCTACTGCGGAATAATGTAAGAATATTGATCTCATATCTAAAAGCAATCCCCTCCCTGGATCTGTAAGTTGGTATCAATTTCCACCTTATATTAGTACACACGTTATGTGGTTGTTTTAAGTAGTTGTGTGTGGATATAAGCTAACCACAGGCTGACCGCATAGCACTAAATATAAACACGATAATAAATGGCATGATATAATATGATACGAATTTCCTATATTGATACAACTATTACAAGGGGAACATTTCCTAAAGACCCCGTCAACTACCTACAACGTATTACTAACCAGACATTATCATAAATAACGTGATCATTTGTGGAATTCCTTACGTAAAAATATTCGTGAATTCTCCGTTTGGGTTTCCCGTCACCACATGACACATGTAAGATATAGGCTAGCGGTATAAATAATGTTAGATAGCACAGACTTTTTATTGTTGTGACAGGCTCACATAATTGGTTGTCCCAGTTGTCTATATGCATGGATAATCGGAAGCCCTGGAGTATCGAGGATGGGATAAGGATAGGCCTAGGGATGGGGATATGTGTTACAGACTGCATCAAAATCACCAAAGGTCGTATATCACATTGAAACTGACTTTTGAACACTAAATTCGACCGAAGGCCTAGGATACATAATGTTTCAAACGATGGCAAAATATCACTGTAGGAGTGGAAAAAAAATCATAAATTTCGCCTTGATTTGAGCGTAAACAATATATATGTGATCGTAATATCTAGAACGAATGTATCACTCATTTTACACTATAATATGAATTAGCCTATTTTCACGTATTTAGAGGCCGACTTGAATTCGCGAAAACATATTTCAGCAAAAAAGATTAAACTTTAAATGCAGTTTGGCACGAAATCGCCAAATTAACTTGCTACTTTTTTTATTTACCCGTTTTTTGACTCTTCGAGATATTTATATTTAAAACGCACAAAGAAATTATTTAACCTTTCACTTGATTTTATCAAAATGTTTACTCAAAATATTTTTATAGTGTTTTAAGTGAAGATAAACAACACACATTAGATACAAATAACACAGGAAATTGATGGGTTTTTCCAGAAATCGTTTTAGTCCGTTTCCTTTTAGTCCAATCAAATTTAAATGGTATCTAGTGGGAGAATGAATTATCATACTTGGATATACATGTACATTTAATTTTTTTGGGAAAATATGATTTACTCAGATAAAAAAAATGTACGAAAGGAAGGTATCATATGCCGTTATTCACATATCAATACAAATAGGACTGCTGTGTTGCAAACCCTCATTGGTTAATGTCGTAAACAAAATATTAAAATGTGATGCCCGCTTTTGTAATCATTGACAAAACATGTGGTTATTTTCATATCTAAACAGTGGATCTTTGTTGTTACGGGTTCTCATGGTGGTGATGAGATACCGATTAGAGGACAGATACTGCCGAAGGTATTGAACGAAGGCTTCCATTCCTGTTGGGACGATAAGAAATCATGACGATAGCATGCATTGCCTGCATGTTTGTAGATTTGGACGAGTTTTACAGTGTGACATGATCAACATGAAAAAGGACGCTACGGCGACAATTTGATTTACCTGTCCAGCGTTTCATTGGAATTTCTATAAATAAATTGTGTTTAGCATAACACTGGTTCTTATGACCTAAATCTCAAGCTACGTGTACGTGAGAGGAAATTTTGATGCTTTTAACCATGGTGTCATGGAAAATATGCAAAATAGATTATTATCATCTCAAAATTGCTAACTTCAAACAAATTATCCCCGATTCTACAACAAAGTATCAGTAAAACTATTCCTAAGTCCGTCAAAAAACATTCTAAATACTTGTGAATAATATTTGTTGAAATATTCCCTGATCCATCATGTTTGTTTTCATTCTTTATTTTAGATACAATTCCTTCAATAAGTTTACTTTAATTTTTCAGAAGTTTTATATTTTAGTTGAAATATACTTGGACTCTTACATAATTCAAGAAAGAACTGATACCAGATCTGTCTGGTCTCGATTCAGTCCTCTATCTAATATATTGTATAGTGTTCGGCATAACTTCATATATACATGTATTAAGATGTTCATCTGCAATGTCTTAAATCTCTCTAATAAATCTCAAATGCGTGTCGTTCAAATAGCTTCTTAACAGAGACAATGGAAATTGTTTATAAAATGAACTTATATTAATCGCTAGGCTAAATCAAGGATATTAGGTATCTATTTCTGAAAGCAATTAATGTCATATTCACTTCCGCACATGCTTGTAAATACCTACGATAGACTTAATAAAAATACCCTGGACAGTATGACATATATTTAATTAAGACAGGGACTATATACTTGGATTTTTTGTTGCTTTGAAAAACAAGTAATTTAAACATTAAATACAATAGGCGAAAATCGTTAAAATCAAAGTAAACATATGTATGACAATATGAAAAACAAAAGTTATTATAGAACACATCTAAATTAATACAATTAATTAAAGAAATAAACTAGCATACATGGTGTAGGTAAACCTATATAGTAAACTCACCATGTTCATAGGTAGATGCGTCGCCTTTGGAGGTTGCCGCCGTTATGGAAGTAAACATGACAACTCATCATAATATACAATAGCTATTTAGGCCATGACTTATAAATAGCCCCGGGGGATTCCCTTCACTTACTCAACTGAATCCAGGATAGGTCATCAGTTACTGGGTATTTCTGACGTCTCCCGCCACAACAATCCTTATTGACTTAGCCTGATAACGGGTAGATTTCACCATCATCAACCACATGGTGTACTGCGTGTGTTGTTTTGTTTACATGAGCGGGGTCATTGGGGTCGGAGCATAGTGTATTTCCAACAATGTCATCATAAACAAATGAATGTGCTAGAACAGTCTAGTATCGTACTTAATCTGCAGCTCACATCTAAGTCATTGAGGTCGTAACTGTTGATTATTGATTTGGCAACATTAACACGGATCAGCGCGTCAGGTGGATTACATATACATAGGTGTAATATTAATGAGTTAATGAAACAAATGCATACTAAATACAACCTTAACAAAGATAACAGTACCGAAAAGGAGCAGTTGCACAGGACGCTTAGATCGGCCCACGCTAATTTTCAACTTTGATTGCATTTTTTATCAAGAGTATTTCATTCCGCTCGAAGGAATAATAATAATTTTCTAATTCTGTGTATCTCTTTTGTGTTTCACACGATTTTATATTTTTGCCATATATCATCAATTTAAGGTATGTTTTTAACCGGAAGTCAAAATTGAATGCGCCAGTAACTGCAATTTTACTTATATATTATTAATAAAACATGTAGTTTAATTTAGCATTCTATTAAATCTTCACCATGAATAAATTTGGAGACATTAAAGGGACAATTCACTCAGGCTTATTCTTTTACATAATCACGAAGTGAGATATGGCATAAATGAATTGTTCTATATTTTCTTAAGAAACAAATAACGTTAAACATTGACAAATTCCACGTCATTGTTAAGTATTTTAATTAATATCGTTGAAATATCAAATCGTTGATCAATACGATTAAGCAGGTAGAATATGGACGCTGTACCTATACCCGAGCCAAAGTCACGCACGTTAAACAAATGAACTACATAACCACTGCGAAGGTGGTAAAATGATTTTGAGGCAAGATAATTCACCTAATAAGGTAAACAAACTATTGTCATAGCGATTTGAGCAGTTATAGACAAAAGTTGCATTACTCTACGGGCAAGGGACAGGGTTCGGCATACAAGAAGTTTGACCACAATGTGTAATGGCGGACAGCGAGCGAGTTTGAAAATTTCACACACATGTCACCACCATGGGTTTTTGAGGTACATCACAGTAAAACCGACTGATCTAAATTCCATTAGAACTGGGTTTTTTCCGATATATGTACAAATTTTAATGTTCTCTTAGAATGAATTGTCCCTTTAAAGTGTCGACATGGGGAGCACCTGCTTTTAAACTTCTCACTTCAAGGGCCGATAAAACTGGTTAAATATTGGGATACTATCAATATATGTGCTTCAAAAATATCTTTAGACATTTAAGTTTACACTGTAAAATATTGTTCTGACGAAATACTGGATATGCCACAAGATTCGGGGTTCATTTCATATACTCTCCATATATTAGCCTAGGACAAAGTGCTGAAGGTACTGAATTTCCATCAAATGAAATATAAGATATACAAAGGATGTCTAGAAAAGCATTTTCTCATAAAAAGAATTGTAAGGTTTAAAGCCAAAGAATTTTCTCTTCTCATAAAAAGAAATGTAAGGTTTTAAATCCATCCTATTTTCTAATTTAGGTAATATTTGGTAAGGTTTTTATGTTGTTGTTTTTTTGGTGATTTTTTTTGCAAACAGGTAGATTTTTCAATTCGGTTTACATCATGAGCGTCATAAAATTACGTTTTTGAGAAGGTTTTATATTTTGCATGTTGCCCGATCCTAAATATAATAGTACGTAATACGCAAGCTGTTTGGGCACACATATCGACCATTCGTTCGCCGGTTGGACAGGTGCAATAATAAGCAGTTATAGGGTTGCCATTGTCTGTAGGAGAATATTGGATCAAGAGGCTATATTTTGTTTGGGATTTATGTCTCATTTGTATTTTGCATCATATTAGACCGGCTGAATGTTGATAGGCGTGTACCTCGAAATCACCATCGGATGTCAAATGTTCTTTTATATACCCTAGCGCCATTTTTAATTGATAAGTTTCACATGCCGAAGTTACAACTAAACAAAACGTGCGGAAGTATCCCCGTATTAGTTGGTGGAGAATCCGGGTAGTACCCACTTCTACGCTGGGTACGCTTTCCCGATATCTTAACTGCCAAGCAAGTATTTCCCGTGAGTGACGAAAAGAAGGACCAACTCTACTATTCGGAATCACACGGACTGGATCCCAACCAAGACTTCGTTCGCCATACCAGAGTAACGTTTTGACGGTAACTATTCAAACCATCCAATGTGTTGTCCAGCAAACGGATGTTACTGTTTCCTTTGTGGAAACATTGGCCACTTTTCGAGGATGTTTTTTAATCGAAACTGACATAGTACTACAAACGTTGGGACAACAGGATATTACCCCTGGACCAGTCAGCGTCCGACCCTACCTATCCATCCTGTTCCTGTTCTTTGGACAGCGAGTCCGTGATTCGCACAGCACCATAGAAAAGGGCCAAGCCAACATCTAAACGGTGGCGAGATTATGAACGTCTCAGGAAATTCCGTGAAACCAAAAAGGTACTGTGTATTTTTCCACTTACTGACATTGAAAATAGTGAACTTCAAACGATTTTTGGAAGACTCTAATTACAGCAGCCAGATAATTTCATAACAATCAAAACTTGTCCGTGCCAAAATTACCATCTCAAAAATATGAGAAAAGTGTGCAAAATTTCAAAGAGCAAACGAAATTCTAGAAGAGGAATATTCGCGCGGCAGTAATTTGAATATAAACAACTATGTTTCACAAATCAAGAAATTGGAAAAAGCGTTGGACAACAGAAAGAAAATAATGAAAAGACGAGACCATCAGTACATTACAAACAACTGTTAAACAAAACATAACCGACGCAATGACAGATTTCGAATCTAAATTCCGAATTTCGGAGAAGGACGAGGAACTAAAAAAAATGATTACAAGCCTACAAAAACAACTAAGTTATAACACCGCTCCAAATGTTACCCAATCAAATAATTTTCCCGGACCACGAAACCAACCACAAAATAATTCACGACGCCTGAGCGACCACACATTTCCAATGAACACCGAGCCAATAAATTCCAACCAAACAGTGAACAGTTTTTTGTGTGCTATATCCTCTGGCAATTTACTAACTGCCTAAAGAACACTGACAACGGCTAATTAATCTTACAATGAGGGATATCTGTCAATCTATAATTGTATTGTCTGCTTATGTATATAAATCTGGTGTATTTCATTATAAATCAGTTAGGCCCCAGACTTTGTACGGAACCAATCGGGTACATTCTGGACACTCCGGAATATCCATCCGTCAAGTCAAACTTATCGTTATTAAATTTTAAAGTTAAACTTCAACATTTTCTTACGTCATCTTTACAACTTAACAAAACGTGCGGAAGTTTCCGTGTGTTAGACTTTTAAGTAATCTGACCCGAAGGGTCAGGATGACCTATAGTCGTCATGTTTCGTCCGTCGTCGTGCGCAGTCCGCCGTGTGTAAACTTTTCACATTTTGAAGTTCTACCAGTGCGATTTAGCTGAAACTTACATGAAATGATCCTGACATGGTCCTGACAAAGTGTTGTTATTTTTCGGGTCGATCCGAAATCAAAGATGGCAGCCACAGCCACCATCTTGAAAACACATTTTGAACTTCTTTTCAAGTTCTACCGGTGCGATTTGGCTGAAACTTTCATGAAATAATCCTGACATGGTCCCGACAAAGTGTTGTTATTTTTCGGGCCGATCCGAAATCCAAGATGGCCGCCACAGCCGCCATCTTGAAACACATTTTGAACTTCTTCTCAAGTTCTACCGGTGCGATTTGGCTGAAACTTTCATGAAATGACTCTGACATTAGTCCAGGAAAACTAAGGTTTGACCTCAAACAAATTGCAACAGAATTTTTTTTGCAACCATGCATTTACCTGAGGCATGAAAATCAACATATTAAAAGTATAGAAAAATCTCAGTGGTGGAAATATGCCGAATTTACATATTTCAAAATGGCCACAAATATGAATAAAACACAAACAATTCACATAATGCTTTTAATTATAAGCAAGATTCCGTGGCAATATGAAAGGCTTTTTTATTTTTTCTTGTCCAATAAACCTTAATAAAGTAAAAAAAATCTGACCCCAGACTCATTTACATAAATCCAATATGGCGACCAAAATGGCTGCCTTTAACAGCTAAATTGCTAATTCTGAAATAGACAGTTCTAAAAATGCACGTCATCTTCTAGTTGAATTATATACATCAAAAATGCAGAACCACTGCTCAGAACTACTGACTGTATGTTCACTCATCAAGGTTTAAATTAATTGGAGTAGAATTTGCACAACTAGTGCCCCTACATTCCCCACAAATGTCTGAGCACAGAAGTCCGTGCTTTCGGCATGTGCATCTATTTGTACTGCATTGTTTTTGCAGTTACATCTGAAGATTTCAAGGAGCTCCTGAGGTGCTGGTGGCTGATCTGCTTGTCTAGGAAGATACTGTCCCTCATCAATGCGCCATCCCTATTCGATAGGAGTCATGGTTTCCCCTAAAAGCCCTTTCCATTCCATAATTTGATAATATACCCATAGACTGTGGTATTTCGCTGCTGCAGAAGTTTGTGGTAGGACATGTGGCTGTACGAGTGTCGTGCTTGAAGATATTTTCTCACAGAAACGCCTGTATCGAAGTGTATCCAAACTGATATCCGTATCGGCACCATACAAACACACCAAAGCCTTCTCGCCCGCTAGTTCTATCTGCCTCTTTTCAACTTGATCTGTTTGGTTGAAAACACTAGCCTGTTCCCGGAATAGCTGTTTGTCTTTTACATTCTTCAACGCAAGGCCTTTTCCAAGACCAAACACGCGAGAGGTTGTATCACAGCCTAATACAGCGTGCACAAACAAGATGAAGTGGCATACAACCATTCCCAGAGCACGCTTTGTCTTCTGGATGTCCCAAACTCGGTTTTTTCGAGTTTAATTTACATTCAGGTGCAAAAATCACCATATGGGATTGAAGGTCAACATGGTGAATGAGCAGGATCAACAAGTCGGTATCATCACCAACAAGAACGGTGTCTTTTGTTCCAGCAGACTCCACGACAGTTTGTACAATTAGTACATCGGCATTACCTTTGGCCTGATAGACAGTGCACCCAGCGTCTTGCAGCTTTTCACTATGCAGATGAATGAACCGTTGTTCATTGTCCTAATTGGCGAGGAACTACTCCTTTCCTGAGGTGATAACCATGTCACTAGAGAAGTTAACCTTCGGACCAACACTAGCTCCTGTCCGTCTGAGGTGGGTCGCATCCTTTGTTGATGGACCGTATTCATATCCATTAAACACAACAACCGCATTTCTGTATTTTCGATTTACATAGTCAACATACAATGCACAAACACTGCTGTAGATTGTCGCTCGTGGCCACGGTGCAATAATGCACCCCCATCTAAAACATACTGAACATCATCCGGTGGTTCCTGTTGATCGAGCTTTGCCAGTTTCCATATTGCATCAGCCAGAGGAAGGGATGAGGACTCGAACAATGCTGCTGGATAGCTACACAGTTCGTAGCTGAAGAGCGAAGGGAGTTCACCAATGCGGTCCCCAGCAGCTACCAATCTCTGAAAAAGTAGTTGCGGGTCGACCTGAACAGATGCGTCACTTATCTTGATGAAAGATCTTGCTCCAAGTGTGATCGCCTGCTTTTACTTTTTAAATACATAGTCCTGCACATCATTTCCAACCATGGATTCCAAGATCTCAGTACCCACACTATGTGATCTGTCTACATTAACTGAAGCTTCTGCTACAACACCATGTGCAACACTACGCAACGTCTGGTATGAACTGAAGGGATTTCGATCTTGAAGGTAACCGAGGAGCCCGAGAGTATCCTTGACATCCCTCACCTGCCTAGCATTCGACATTTCTTTGTGTTGCTCGCTGGTTTCATATTTTATACCTGTGAGTTCTTGCATGGCATTATTCATATCCACACGAGCAGGCATTGACATAAGCCACACGAGGCGTTGGGTTTCTGTCATACCTCTACCTCTGGTAAGCCCTCCACTGGTTTTTACACTCCTCATCAGGACCTGTTCTATGATAAGATCGGTCGACAAGCCAGCCCAATAACGATCGCTTCGACGAACAACATGAAATCCTTGTGTGAACTTGTCATAGAGCTCCGGATGTGTCTCTGGTAGTGCTTGCATCATCTGCAAATACAGATATGCAGACTTTGCATATAGATTGTGCCCAAAGTATGGTAACATGTCGTGAACCGATGCAACACCCAGTTTCCTGTTCTCTCGGCTTTCAAAAATACGTCGCAAAATGTCCACCATTTCCATATACTGCAGCCAGAGGGTAGCCGTGCGGCTTGACATTGTATTCTGCTCATTTTTCATTTTATTTACAACTCTCTCCGGGACTTCTGAGGAACAAGCTTCTTCCTTTGTTGTACTGCCAGACATCAAAGCATCATAAAGTGCCCGTATCTCGCTTAGGTCTGGTTCTGCAATAGTTGAACAAGTTTCCTCAATTTCAGCAGTCTGTGATTTGTCTGCTTCTGGTTGCTCGTCTGTATCTTTAGATGGCACTGGCACATTGTATGTATTGGCTACCAACATTGTGTTTAAAGCAGCATCAACGAGAAGGTGTCCTCGCACTGCCCGGGATAATGCCTTGCCACTTAGCATGCGGATAACAGAATTGCTTGCATACACAACTTCCAGAAGCTTCTTGAGACCTGAACCTTCCATTAGGTGGCCAATACTACCCAGAAAGCTCATCTCTGTGTGTAATCCCCCTAACCGTAGCACCACTTTACTTAACTCACTGTTTGATGGCTGACTTCGAATTATTGTTAGTGTTTTCCACCACAGCGGTTGATCAAATGTGTGGTATCATATCGGGCAGCTTGGGCACAAACAAACTTGAGTGTTGAGTAAATACAGGAATAGTCACTTGGATCCATGTCGATCATTGGAAGAAACTGGACATTTGACTTTCCTGGATGGTTGCCATGGTGTACCATCTGCATCATGCCTGACCATGCAGGTCGATTTGAACAAACAAGCATTTAGTCGCTCAATTTGGAAAAGGTAGTCAGAAAAGAACCCAATTTGTCAAATACATTTGCCACGGGAAGTACGATCATATTTTGGAATTATCAATTGGTAAATGCAAAAGTTTTGTTCGATATCAATGAAACAAGTGCCATTCTGTTGACCATTTTGTCTGCCATCCTGGAAATATGCTAATTAAGAAACCAAACAGATTACCTTAGTTAGCTGAAATAAAGATTTCATTAGTTATTGGTGTATTTAATTCAACTGGACTGCAATAAAATTGCTAGACATCAAATAAAATACCAATATAATATGATTGATTTTTAAGCACAGTTGGCGGCCATATTGGATTTATGCAAATTATATATACTTCCACCACTTGCACCTTCTATACTTTTGATATGTTGTTCTAAGGACCTTAGAGAAATGCATAGCAGTGAAAAAAATTCTGTTGCAATTTGTTTGAGGTTGAGCCTATTTTTGGCTTAGATTTCCTGGACTACATGGTCTCGACAAAGTGTTAATATTTTTCGGGTCGATCTGAAATCCAAGATAGCCGCCACAGCCGCCATCTTGAAAACACATTTTGAACTTCCTCTCAAGTTCTACCTGTGCGATTTGGCTGAAACTTTCATGAAATAATCCTGACATGGTCCCGACAAAGTGTTGTTATTTTTCGAGTTGATCCGAAATCCAAAATGGCCACCACAGCCGCCATCTTGAAAACACATTTTGAACTTCTTCTCAAGTTCTACCGGTGCGATTTGGCTGAAACCTGCATGAAATGATACAGACATGGTCCCGACAAAGTGTTGTTATTTTTCGGGTAGATCTAAAATCAAAGATGGCCGCCACAGCCGCCATCTTGAAAACACATTTTTAACTTCTTCTTAAGTTCTACCTGTGCGATTTGGCTGAAACTTGCATGAAATGATCCTGACATGGTGCCGACAAAGTGTTGCTACATTTCTGGTTGATCCCAAATCGAAGATGGCTACCATGACACTATATCTAATTAATTTCCTTTATGATTATTGCCAAGGTAATCAGATGACCGTTAAGGCCATTTTGCTTCTTGTCTAAATATTTTGTCCTTGATATTTAAAGGTTAGGGTACACATTTTTTTTTTTTGAAAAGCAAACTTCGATAGTAACCGACAGACAAAAACATGCTATTGACTTACGAATAAAAACATAGTGTATAATTAATTTTTGACTTCTTTTTTGTTGAAAAAACGCATTTTCGCGTTCAATAGGCAGAGGGGAATTCGTTTAACTCCCGAATGTTTTCATAAAGTGATCAAGGAAGATCACAAAAACAATTTCTAATTCATAAACATTTCTATTGCGAGAATAATATTTTATTGATTCCATGTAGTATAAATTTTCGACGAAAACCGTGCTTTTTATGGTATATCCACAAAAAATGTTGAATTTTGTTTAAGTATCTGACATGACACGTAGTTTGTGGTGGTCTACCATTATATAACACATAAAATCAAACTCGGACGTGGGCCGCTGTGTACCTGCTCCTTTAAAAGATGACAAAAAAATAAGATAAATCATTATTGAAACAAGAACAAAACCATTAGATAACGAAAGGAAAGATATGCATACTTTCATTACTTGTATCATTTAAACACTAAAGGTAAATCAACAAAGGTTTGTACATCTGCAGAACAGACTGTATACAGAGAACTTCAGGTTAATATAGTCAACGCTATCAGTGAAACTAACGACCTCAAGAATTGAAACTCTGAAATAAAACACTTCAATCGTATCACTGATCAAAAGATTTTGATTTACATTAAACACGTCATCCTAAGAATATCGAGATATTATGTTTGTGCATCTTATCAGTGAGAAGATGCGGAACGGTGTTATTGCAGAATATTGTCTAGGCCAAAAATATATGCAGATATGTAGTTCAATAACCTAAGTAGATAATCCAAGCCAGTGAATAACATTAAAACTTCTATTTGTATTACCACTTAGCACTCCCCATGTCATTGTATTACACCGTCATACAAATCATCATTCGGTTGTTTACCTCTGATAATATTGTTAAATTAACCATGGGACCAAAGAGAGCCCTCTTTGTCACGATGGAATAGAACATTTAATAAACTTCTATTAAGAATATCATAAGTATGATGATAAGTTTACTGAATATTTAAGCAAGCAATTTATTTGACGAAACAAATGAGCTTTTCTCACTATAAATAAAGATCTGGGACCGATTTGAGCATAGCCCTTGCTTTAATTCTAGCTATATACATGTATGTTCGCCCTTCGGGATTAGGATTCTGATCATAATTTAGAGAGCATTAGCTTTAATACACAAGGTCTTGAATCCTAGCCGAGAGTTAGTCACTTCGGAAAAGGATATGGGTTCAATGTTGTATTTCCAGTTGATTCTCAAAGCACGAAGGTGAAGGCAGAGACAGTAATACTATCTAAATCTCTGGTGAAGGTATGTCAATAATTAAGTAACCAGCCTAACTCACTTCCGATTGAGACCCACCGCTTGTTTCGTACTAGGATTAGAGTATAAAACATAGATAATTATCATATCATAAATAATTTTTCATTTGCTGGATGGATCCATTTTAAACTTTTGACTCCTATAAGTTTAATTATTTTAATAAATATAGATGATGCAGCAAAGTGGGATGGGGAATAATTGCAAAGCATAATAAAAAAAAGTACACGAATGAAGTAGCCTTGAAACAAAGTCAGACGAATCACAAAAAGGTTAAATACAATAATGATATATTGTGATTATACTAACCTCCTATTAAGTGTAAGGCACTTTATGCACCAATATGATAATCCAGGATATTAAACCCACTACGCTTAACGCCACACAAAGTTTTTTTTTCATGAATTGTAGGTTCTGTAAGCTTGTTGATCCTATTTAGCTTGTACTGTCACTATCTATTGGAGCAATGACAAACATGCCTGAGGTCTGCGTGTGTCTCTGGCCTTTTGTGTCCTGGCTCATTTTCATACATTGTGGTTGGCATAAGGGTTATCTTTCTTTCTTACATGACTGACTAACAATCGTATTTGTTATCAGCTATTATCCCACCTTTGGCAAATCATTTGGAATTTGTTTGGTCGAGAACGACACGACATGGTTTTCTATTGAATATCTACCGACATAATATTAGTTTTGATGACATCATAGTTGACGTCACGTTTAGCAGACGTGATGCCATAAACAAATGCATTTATGTCTGAGAGGTGGTTTGTTTGTGAAGTATAATCAAAGTGGGAGATTAAATCGTGCTTTGTGAAGTAACAATGATGTAAGTGAGTCAGTCATTATAGTGATTGATTGAAAGGTTACAGGTATTCGACACCAAATCCCAGCACAATTTTGTGTTAATCGAAGAGCTCTCATGCCCATATTTTTGCATAAAATTGAACTAGAAAAACAGTGTTAGGCGGGTTAAAAACTATCGGTGGAATAAATTCTCGGCCTCTCCTCAACACAACATGTTCCATCAACCCAATATATTTCAATATCACCCCTGTAAAACACTATATAACTAATAAAATATTATCCTTTAGGTTATAAAGTCTACCATTAAGCACACTCTTGTAGCTTTTTATATTTGAAAATGTTTTAAGTCATAATGCAGATTTAACATACATGTCAATCAAATGTTGATTATTAAAGACAATATCTCGTTTTTAGAATTATTGCGTTAGGGGTCAGAGGTCATCTGGTCAAATATGCAATAATACCTCTTTTCGCATCCAGAACTTAATTTTAAAAGTATATCACCTTTTAATTCCAATTATTTTAGCATTAAGTATGTTATTTATGTGTAGCGGAATGCTTTATAATATACTACTCAAAATTTTTCACTTTTATTTTTCAGTAAATCAAATTCATGTAATTGTACAATATTCATAAAAATAATTTAATGATGTCTTTAACATGTCTAAACACAGGCTCCAACAGAACAACTATGGAATTTTCACGTGTGCTCGATACATTACTTGCGAAACAGAGCTACCTCCCAAGCACGGCAATGGGAGCGAAAATGAAATTCGCGTTAAAACAGTTTTCTCGTGTAATTTTCATTTCAGCATATTGTGTGACGTCCCCTAGCTTCATTAATACTGCGACATCGCCGACGCATGCTCGCAATCAAGTCCCGTTTCCGGTGTTGCTGGATGAATGCCCATTCCTCTCGCAGAGCCGTTCCAAGTTCTTGTGGTGAACTTGGCTGGTAAACGCGGGAAGAAATGGATTCCTGTAGCATGACCCACACGTGCTCTATCGGATTTAGATCCAGTACGAGCAAGCCAGTCCATGTGTTCGATAGTTTCCCTCTGAAGATAGGCGACAGTGACCCGAGCTCTATGTGGATGAGAGTTATCATCCTTTAGAATGAATTCTGGACCGATAGCACCAGCATATGGTCTAATGTAGACATCGAGGACTTCATCGCAGTACCTCTGGGCTATCAAATTGCCGTTCGGGAAGACATGGAGATCTGTTTTACTTTGGACACTTATACCGCCCAGACCATTACAGACCCGCCGCCATGTCGGTCGTGTTCGGAGACGTTGGCTGTAGGAAATCGTTCATTTGGTAGTCTCAACATTCTAGCACGCCTGTCTGTGAAGTCGAGACAGAATCTGGACTTGTCTGTGAACAGAACAGGGCTCCAGTCTCTGATAGTCCATCTCGCATGATCGTGGGCCCATGTAAGTGTAGCCTTAAGCATGCCTACCAGTCAAGGGAATCCTCTCTGCAGGTCTACGGAACCTCAGTCTGCATGATTATGTACATATTGCGTAGATATTCGAGTTCCAGTGGTGTTTATGAAGTCATTTCGTAGTGACGTAGCGTTACTAAACCTCTGACGACGAGCTTCAGAGGGAAATTATCGAACGCATGGACTGGCCTGCTCGTTCCCCGGATCTAAATCCGATAGAGCACGTTTAGGACATGCTACAGTAATCCATTTCATCCCGCGTTTACCATCAAAGGTCACTGCAAAAAACATGGAACAGCCCTGCAAGATGAATGGGCATCCATCCAGCAAAACCGGAAACGGGACTTAATTGCGAGCATGCGTCGGCGATGTCGAAGTCTTATTGAAGCTAGGAGACGTCACACAATATACTGAAATGAAAATTATACGAGAAAACTTTTTTAACGCGAATTTCATTTTCGCTCCCATTGCTGTGTTTTTGTGATTTTGGGGGTAGCTCTGTTTCGCAAGTAATGTATCGGGCACTCGTGAAAATTCCATAGTTTTCCTGCTGGAACCTGTGTTTAGACATCTTAAAGACACCATTAAAGTATTTTTATGAATATTGTACAATTAAATGAATTTGATATACTACAAAATAAAATTAATCCTTATAAAATTTTGAGTAGTATACTTTTAGAGAAATATTTTGTCAAATATCGCCAAAAAATCGATTTTGGTTATTTTAGGGAAAACTGACACATTGAACAAACTTCAGAATTATCAAGCATGCCTTTTGAATTGAAAATATAATATAAGCAAAAACATTGCTATACCCCATCCCCCATCCTGCGCAACAAAGAGTTGACAAGGGGGGTGGGTGTATATTGAAATTACTTGTCTGTCTGTCTGTCTATCCAAAATGTTTCTTCTTAACTACTAAATAAACTTCATTGAAGCTTGGCAGCAATGTTGAGGACCATGAGTAGATGTGCACGCAGATTTTCGTTTGCCGTTATATTGGTTGCCATGGTAGTCAGGTCAATATACACACAGGTCTTTTGTAGAAAGAAAACAACAACAAACAAAATAACTCTGAACTACTCCTGAAATATTGGGCAATTATCAATTTATCTTCACAGCAATGTTGAATAGCGTGTACAGATGAGCAAGCAGGTTTTCGTTTGTTGAGAGTATGGTTGCCATGGTAACCTTGTCACTATACACAAATTTTGTAAAATGGCCAACAACTCATTAGCTGTTGTATCAAATAAACTTGGTCAATTAGTTAACTTACATGTGTCTATTATTTGATACATCGCATACTTCAATAGCGATTACCATGGGCACATCAACAATGGAGGAGCATTTGGTTGCCATGGTTTCAATTCTTTTTCACCGCTAAATAATATTTAACAATAATTCAAATTTGCTTGTTACGAGCATTTTCATTGGCTTAAAAATTTACTTTATCAGCCCATAAAGGAAAAAATGGCGTCGCCGTTTATAACGTTGCTTCTGATTGGCTGAGATGACGGCGTAATGATTTCATGACAAAAGAGTCCCAAAATGAATTTTGAATATTGAAGAGATTATCTTTTTAGTAAATTGAATTATAAGGATTAATTTGAATACATTTTTTATGTTATGGAGATATAACACAAAAATCTGAGTGTACTCTCATCATAAACCGCTTCGCGGTTTATTTAGAGTACACTAAGATTTTTGTGTTATATCTCCATAACATAAAAAATTTATTCAAGTTAATCCTTAAATATTTGAATGGGGCGTCAATTGTTCGATCATGCGGTAGAATCAAGGTCAAAGTTATCATGGTCAAAGAAACTGAAGTTTAATTAAAATACCTTTTATTCTTTTTGCATCGGCACAAATAAGTTAGCAAGAGAATGTTTCAATATATGTTTAGAGAAACGAGTTCCTAAAGCACTTTATAAGAATAATTTTGGGTCATTTTATGTGAAACTAGAACTATGATTTGTGTCCTATTTTTCCCATCTGTCAAATATTTGAAATTCTTTTTTATAAAATCGTCATGCCATTTCCGTATGCTTTGCACATTATCATAATGGTAATAACACTAAATATGTATAAATTATACATATATCCTGTACACAATGTCATCACGGGCACTAGAGTTCCATTTTCTGTCATTTTCCATTCGTTGTTGACGGGTGCGATACTTTCAGGGTTTGATAAGGTAAACAAATAGTTACTAGGGAGGTTTAATTTCGATAAAATTCTAAGCAAATCACCTGTGATGGGACTATCATCCATATAAGTAAATTTGGCACCTAATTTTCAATATTTTGGTATAATATGTATGGAATATCACAAAAAAGACATGCTAAAATCCTTTCTAAACAGTTATGAAAAGCTTCTTTGATTGATAATTAAAAAATGGATGCCTGAATACCAATTTTTATTTCATGAGGCTTTGGCACAGATATGATGTTCGATACAAAGTATGGTTGCGTTTCCGTGAAATTTACCTTTGAAAAAGTCTGTTTTCTGTGGTCGGAATGAAGGTTGATTTTCGGTTGCTAGGGTATAAAATCAGTTGCTAGGGGGTTTGATTTTGATAATTTTCTAAATAAATCACCTGTATTGGGGCTATCATTCATATGTAATATATTTTTTGCTTGAATTCTGATTTTTCTTTGAAATGATGTTCAATACCAACTATGGTTACGTTTCCAATGCATTTACTTTGCAGGTAGGGCGTTAGAATTGTACCTGTTGCCCCTGTTGCATGATCGTAAAAGGCGACAAAATTTAGGATATCATCTTTACTTTTCTTCCCAACTGACTTTCCTAATGCCTCCCTTGGCACCGCCTCACTTTTGGCATTGAGTTGAGCGTTCGCCCCTTTGAGGAAGGCTCTGGGTTCTGTCCCCTGGCCGAGACACACCAAAGTCTATAAAAGTGGTAGTTTCTGCTCCTGCTTAGCGCTCAGTATACACGGAGTTGGACGACTGTTATGTGTATAATATGACCGGATGGGGAGTGTTGCTTGTTATCTTTGGCGGCATGCTTCACTAATATAGCACTATAAAAGAGCAACAGTTCCACTATACAAGAAGACACAACATGAATATACCACAGTCTCCCAAAACACGCACCTCGCACAACATACACGCAATACATCGCATGCATAGGAGGCCTTCCTTACATGACCATAGCTGTTATTAGGACGTTAATAAATCAAACAAACAAACAAACTTTGGAAAAGTCTGTTTTATGTTCTAAATGAATTTTGGTTTTCGGTTGTTAGGGTATAAAATCAGTTGCTAGGGGGTTAATTTTGATTATTTTCTGAATTAATGTCATGTAAAGGGGCTATCATCCATATATAATATATTTTTGTAAATTTTGCACCTAATTTTTAATATTTTGGCGTAATGTGTATGGAATATAGGGGAAACACGCTAAAATCCTTTTTAAACAATTATGAAAAACAAAATATATCGACTGATAATTTAAAAAAAAAATGGATGCCTAACTATCGAATTTTATTTGATGAGTTTTAGCATAGATATATGTCATATCATTGATATGATGTTTAATACCAAGTTTGGTTGCGTTTCCAATAAATGTAGTTTTGAAGAAGTCTGTTTTCTGTGGTCGAACTGAATGTTGGCTTTCGGTTGCTAGGGTATAAAATCAGTTGCTAGGGGGTTTGATTTTGATAATTTTCAAAATAAAGCACCTGTATTAGGGCTATCATTCATATATATATTTTTTGCTTGACTTCTTGACTTCTGATTTTTCTTTGAAATGATGTTCAATACCAACTATGGTTACGTTTCCAATGCATTTACTTTGCAGGTAGGGCGTTAGAATTGTACATGCTGCCCCTGTTGCATGATCGTAAAAGGCGACAAAATTTAGGATATCATCTTTACTTTTCTTCCCAACTGACTTTCCTAATGCCTCCCTTGGCACTGCCTCACATTTGGCCTTGATTTGAGCGTTCGCCCCTGTGAGGAAGGTTCTGGTTCTGTCCCCTGGCCGAGACACACCAAAGTCTATAAAAGTGGTAGTTTCTGCTCCTGCTTAGCCCTCAGTATACACGGAGTTGGACGACTGTTCGCCCGTTATGTGTATAAAATGACCGGATGGGGAGTGTTGCTTGTTATCTTTGGCGGCATGCTTCGCTGATATAGCACTATAAAAGGGCAACAGTTCCACTATACAAGAAGACACAACATGAATATACCACAGTCTCCCAAAACACGCACCTCGCACAACATACACGCAATACACCGCATGCATGGGAGGCCGTCCTTACATGACCATAGCTGTTATTAGGACGTTATACATTGGAGGCCGTCCTTACATGCATGATCCTGGCTGTTATTAGGACGTTATACATGAGAGGCCGTCCTTACATGACCCTGGCTGTTATTAGGACGTTAATAAATCAAACAAACAAATAAACTTAGGAAAAGTCTGTTTTTAAGGTCTAAATGAATTTTGGTTTTCGGTTGCTAGGGTATAAAATCAGTTGCTAGGGGGTTAATTTTGATTATTTTCTGAATAAATATCATGTAATGGGGCTGTCATCCATATATAATATATTTTAGTAAATTTTGCACCTAATTTTTAATATTTTGGCGTAATGTGTATGGAATATAGGGGAAACATGTTAAAATCCTTTTTAAACAATTATGAAAAACAAAATATATCGATTGAAAATTAAAAAAAAAAGGATGCCTAACTATCGAATTTTATTTTATGAGTTTTAGCATAGATATATGTCATATCATTGATATGATGTTCAATACCAAGTTTGGTTGCGTTTCCAATAAATGTAGTTTTGAAGAAGTCTGTTTTCTGTGGTCTAACTGAAGGTTGGCTTTCGGTTGCTAGGGTATAAAATCAGTTGCTAGGGGGGTTTTCATTAAGTAAATCGGTTGTAATGGGACTACCATCCATATGTAATATATTTTTGTACAATATTTTACGTTATATATATAAGCATTATTACTATTATCACTATTTTTTATTATTTCGTCGGTGTATGAAAGAAACTAGCTACGTATGACCTTTGATCTTATCTCCATCTGACCTTTTCCAAACATTTCCCGTTGTGAACCAACAAAAAAGTCATTAGTGAATTAATTAGATATATGACATAAATTGAAGAAGAAAAGCCAATTTAGGTGCTCTAAAAGTCAAAGTATAATCTCACCCCCGTTGTTTTTTTTTTTTTTTTTTTTTCGTTTTACATCTAATAAACCACTTGACCTTTGACCCTTGACCTTGACCCATCAACTTGGTCAAAAAAATGACACCATTTTTTTAAAGAGGGTGGCCTACTGAACATTTTGATATAATTTGTATATGGTGTCAAACTTCATCACAATAAGCCCCCGGAATTACATAAGCCACAGGACTAATAAGGATTGTTCACATCTGAACTCTTCCAAGTCTTGATTTTAGTCAATGTGATAACATTATCGTTTTTAACTTGGCAGAGTGGCATGTTGCTGCCGAATTCTGAAAGGTTCAGGACAGGTTAAAAACTTTGTATTCGATGATAATTTTATTTAACTTTTGTTAGTTAGTTACCTTTATGGTACAAACTTATGAGAATGGACATATTCTTTATGGAAGGCGACTAAATTTGTATCCCATACAAATAAGCACTAATATAAATTTTGCCACACATTTGACGTCACACGTGGCACGCTTTCCATTCCCCGCTCATATTGTAATGTTCTGCCGAACATCATGGCTACATTTTGGTAGATCCGGCCTTCGGTTGCCACTTGCCGAAGGGTTAATTGCGCTCCATAGTGCTGCTTAATATTTGTCTACTTTCATTGTCCCGTATTACTTTTCGTATCATATTATTTAATCGTGTTCGTTTTGTGTGTCTTATAAAGGGTCAGATCGCCTCGAAAATTTGACATTTTTTTTGTCCACACGGTTGGAACTACTTCTTTGTCCCATATGAAATAGACACAAACAGTTAACCCCTATGAGGGTGGATATGAGGATACATCACTAGCCAATCTTACCAGGTAGGACGAGTGTCAAGGAGATCTAAACAATCAACGTACCTTGAGGAAACGCCAAGAGCACGGCATATCAGCCAGGAGAAGATGATAACTGCAGTCTAGGACAGGAATTGATGTGTATTCTAGATATGCAAATGAACATACATCTATTAAAATAGATATATACAATACAGGAAAATTACACGAATTGGTGTGTATCCTAAGAGATACACATACATATTTAAACGAGAGATAAACAATGCATTAAAATTACAAAGGGACATTGAATAAACGTATTTTAGTTTTCTGGTATTAACCTTGAGATCTATTTTTGTCCTTACAAAATGCATCCTTTGGGGACAATAACTGCTTACTATGAATACTACTAACCTTTTTATCGCTTTGGCATCGTCAAGTTGATTGTATTTCAGATAAAAAATTAACATGTTGTGTCTAGCAACCAATATTAAAACTAACAAGTATTTATCATACCCGATGTCAAGGTATTAAATGAAAGTAAATGCTATGTCGTAAATAAGTGGCCTTATTCTGTAGTTGTAATAATTACATGCTTCATTTACTTGTTAACATTAAAAGGAAGATAATGAAGTAATTAAAACAGACATGATATACTAATAGCTAATATAACAAAGTATTTGTTTTAGCGCTTTCACGTCTGCACTCCGATATGATTGTGGTGACTGCATTTTCTGTATGACGTTGATGTTGCATTAACTATTACCATTGCCCACATTTCTCATTGCGCCGACTTGTCAAATATCTTGTTGTGCTTTTAATGAAGTTTTACCGAAGTAAAATTTACTATCATTTTATTTAATACCAACCATATAACAATGACAATAAGTACAAAATAGAAATCAATTAAGTACAATTATTTTACTCTCTATTGTTCCATTAACCAAACAGCTTTACTTAAAATCATATTATGATTGATCAATATTGTCCGGAAACAGCAATTTAGGTAAAACTAGTCTATATCTATATATAAATAAAATACACAAGAATCTACTAATTATAAGGCAAAAAAAAAATATATATATAGATGTCTGTTTAGGTTCAATTCATTTTATTCACTCCAGATACACGATCTGTGTGTAACAGGAGGTCAATCAAACAAATACATATAGAGATGACAGAACAGATCAATTACATAATAATGTTTTACAAGTTTAGCAATAATACATACATTACACATCCTTACATATATCCTTACATTAACATGTAATATATTTTCATACATACTTTACATACCTGTGTAAATACATTATATTACATTACATATATTATACACATTATTATTCTACATAACTACATAAATACATTACATTACATACATTATATACATTACATTCATACATTATTCTACATAACTACATAAATACATTACATTACATATATTATACACATTACATACATATATTATACACATTACATACATATATTATACACATTACATACATACACTATTCTGCATAAATACATAAATCCTTTAGGGTTAACCAATCGACCCTGATTTTTTACCCCCGACCCTTATTTCTTCCCCTATTTTTCTACGAAAAAAAATTGAAAAGTCGGGATTTCGATCTCAGACCCCGGTTCCGGCCATTATTAAAGAGTGAAAGACAATAAAAAAATCCAATGAAACCCTAAACAGACATATTTTTTGGTGCCTAAGTAATTTTTAAGGTCACGCCTGACTTGCAATACTGATTGATAAAATTCCCTTCAATACACTATAGTAGCATATCACTAGGTATACAAGGTCATAGGTTACAGTTGACCTGATTAAGAGGCGATGCATAAAAAGAGGAATAAACCATATCAAACGGTCCATGGTAACCTGAGTCCATCGTCAAAAGATAATTAAGAGTTCAAACGGGTATGGACCATTCATCACACTAACCTAGAAGCATTTATCAATTTGTCCCCATGACTGAATTATGAACTGCGACACACATGAATTTAATATTTATATGATATACATATATGTAGGTAGCGATCGTAATCATGGTGTCTTAACTGGTTGGCTGGCTGATTGATTAGGCGTGACATCCTTAACATTAAGTTTAATGTATTTTTATAATGAACATTTAACCATATTAGAATTATTTTCACATTTATCTCACTTGAAAATCATTTGCATATCTGTTTTTAAAGTTTGATTTTATTTTCGTGATTTGACCATTATCCAATCTCGGGTAATTTGGGATATATAATAACACGTAATGATACATCTATCCCGATATAACTCCTAACCATCAGCTGACCATTCTAATAAATGTAACTCTAATATATCAACCATTGTGCAATGACGTCATTTATTCAATATAATATAAAGGTTTTATGACAGTTTCATCGCATAAATAGCCTAGGAATTTTAAAATGAAAAAATAAGATCTTATCTTCATAGTTGAACATGAAATTGTTATTTTTTTCCTTTTAACAAAAAATGTTTTCTTAAATTAAGTTGTCTGTTAATTTACCGTTTTGAATATGAAGAACATGCCAGGATAACAAGCCATTGTCTAGTTTCTAAGAGACCTACCACTATGTCTATCGGTTGCTCATACTTGATAAAGTTGATAAAGTCTGACGAACCAAGATTCAGTTTACATCCGACCTATCACACCTATACTTCCGTCTGTCAGAGGATAATCTACTTTCCCCATTTGATACCACCCTTTCCATTTGTACTTACGAAACTTCGAAGGTTGTTGTTGGTTTGTTGGTCGATTACATTTACGTCCTATTAGCAGTCAGTGTCATTCGAGGACGCCATCCCGTGTTTGCGGTATGTTACACGGGAGACTGCAGTGTGTTCGTGTTGTGACTGTTGGTATAATGGAACTCTTGTCCTTTTTTACAGTGATATCTCACTGACGCATGCTGCTAGACACACCGAACATTCACACATCACCCTGTCACATTATACTAAGAACGAGCGAATAAAGTTGGAATTTTATCTTTTCTATTCTCATAAGCTAAATGTGTTCTCCCGAACGTCTTCCTTGACACCTCATCACGTTTGGCCTTGTGTTGAGGTCTAGCCCCTTTGAAGAAGGCTCTTGATTTTGCCCGAAACGCACCAGACTAAAAGTGGTAGCTTCACAGAAAAAGGTTCAGCGTTTCTATGTATTTTCCATGGTTTGAACATCTTGTGTCTCTTTCGATCTTTACAATAAATGTATCCATTGCTATTTTTGACTTCAGACTGACACTTTGTTTGTTTAATTAATTAATGTCCTATTTACAGCTAGGATCATGTAAGGACGGTCTCCCATGAAAGTGGTGTGTATGACGTACAATGTGCGTGTTTTGGGAGAATGCGGTATGTTCGTGTTACATGTCTTCTTGTATAGTGGAACTCTTGCCTTTCTTATAGTGCGACACCAAGCAACACACTCCATCCGGTCACATTATACCAAAGGTCCTCAATATTTTGTAACACCCCCCCCCCCCCCCCCCGCCGCGCACCTTCAGGAGGAGATTAATTCAACTCCCAACCATATATGATTTATGTACATTTTTCATATATCATTAAATTTAATCCTTGTACACATTTATAGACACTGGGGTCGCTAAAAGGAAATTAACGAATACGAAAATTGGCGAAATTAGCGTGTGGGCGTCGAAAGTATGAGTTTTTGGTGTTTTAGGGGTCTGAGGGCGACCCTTGGGAAAAATATTGTAATTTAGAATGGCTGAGATGAGTTTTATAATGTATTTTGATGATTTTGCGAGCGCCCGAAAGCGCGAGATTTCGGTGTTTTTGGGGGTTTGGGGCCTCCCCCGGGAAAAATATTACCATTTAGAATAGATTAAATGAGTTTTGATGAATTTGCGAGCGCCCGAAAGCGCGAGATTTTGGTGTTTCGGGGGGTGCGGGGGTCTCCCCCGGAAAAAAAATTACGATTTAGAATGGCTTAGATGAGTGTTACGATGCATTTTAATGAATTTGCGAGCGCCCAAAAGGCGTGAGAATTTGGTGTTCGGGGGGGGGGGGGGGGGGGGTTCAGGGGTCTCCCCCGGAAAAAAAATTACGATTTAGAATGGCTGAGATGAGTTTTACAATGCATTTTAATGAATTTGCGAGCGCCCAAAGGCGCGATAATTTGGTGTTTTTTAGGGGGGGGGTTCGGGGGTTTCCCCCGGGAAAAAAATTACGATTTAGAATGGCTGAGATTAGTTTTTACGATGTATTTTAATGATTATAAAGCGTTCTTAACATGGTAATTTTTCGATTTAAAGCTACCTGGATTTATAAATGATAATTGTGTCGTCATAACATTATGCAACCCTACTCGATCTGAATATACCGGCTTCACACCATGCATCGGCACATTGTTGTATAACATAAAAAAAATGAATTAATTGTCTCGCTAAGATATATAAACAAATTGATCTTTTAAGAGACATTTTTTTTTTAAATAGTACATAGAATCCCTTGATGGACACTTTTAGTCTAGTTCGTGTTTATTGAATTTTTTTACTATTTAAGGTTTGACATTATGTGCTTGAACGTTTTAGGAAATGCGCCGCGCAGCGGAAAATTTTCTAGAATGAAGTACAAAAAATGTGCTGGAGGACCCTTTTTTCTTTCAAATAAGCATTTTTAAAAAAAATTCAGTCGGCGAAAATGGGGGGGGGGGGGGGGGGGGGGGGGGCAAAAAGACATGTTTGCCCCCCCGTCCTGGGGAACGGGGGGGCAGTTGCCCCCCCCCCCCCCCCCCCCCCCCCCCCCCCCCCCCCTACGCCCCTGTATACCGACAACGGGCGAACCACTCGTCCTACTTCCTGTATGCTGAGCGCTAAGCAGGAGCAGAACCTATCACTTTTATAAACTTTGGTGTGTGTTATTCTAACGACTTCACATATCGTTCAGCAGTGACATGTGCGTGCTACTTTCCTTACGTCTCCCTTGACACCACCTCAATTTTGGCCTTTGGTTGAGCCCCTGTGAGGAAGGCTCTGGGTTCTGTCCTCTGGTCGAGACACACCATAACCTATAAAAGTGGTAGGTTCGGCTCCGCATACAGGGAGTGGGACGACTGGTTCATCCGTTGTCAGCGTAATGTGACCGGTTGGGGCGTGTTGCTATCATCATTAAGAATGTCCCTTTATATTGTTTTCTCCATGTTGTACTTACATGTATGTCCAAATTGCATAGATTTTGAAAGGTGATTATTTCTCGCCAACTGACTTTCCTTTTCTATAAACATATCCCTCAGGACCGTCTCTCTTTTGGCTTTGATTTGAGTATTTGGGGTACTGTCTTCTATACATTGGTATTTCTGCTTCTGTTTGACGGTCAGCTGAATGGGTTTGTGACGACTGATTTGCCTGTTGCGATGTGGCGCATTTGACAGCCAGCATTCTTCAGTGAAATAGCACTATAAAATGGGCAATAGTTTACATTGTGACAGAGACACAGCAATATAATACCCATAGTACTGCAGCCACAGAAAACACACAGGCACTACAATCATTGCATGCAGGTAAGGACACCCTTATTAATAGTACGCTAAACAAATTATGTCAGTCATAATTCATAGTTTCATACAAATAACAATTTTCTAACAGAAATTCAATGTTTTCCAATTTCCATTTAATGACAGTGTGTCTTTTAGTGGAAGCGATAGCTCTTGACAGCACCACCGGTTTGATTTGTACATTCTGCCTCCATTACGCGACAATTTAAAAGGCGACTAAATTTGGGATCGTATCTTTTCTCTTTATTGAACTTTCTCTTCTCCGATATCTCTTTTCACACTGTGTCTCCTATTATGGGTTAATTTAAACATTCACCACTGTGGGATGGGTTCCGAGTGATTACCCAGACATCCAGTAAGACATAAACCACATAGGTATTTAGCACGCTACCTACTAGAGACTAATATATAGAGTCTCTATATATTAGTCTATAGTGAGTCTTTGACTTACCAGAGTGCTCAATACCTATGAAGAGACCAACCAAACAAGAGACCAGGGACACACAATACAAACGATATAATAAAAAGAAAACGGATGAAAGTTCTGTGTTACTATTATAATTTATTATATCACAGAAGTCTAATCATTTCAGCAGTGTCTAGAAGCTCACATAGCAAACACTACTATCAATGCAATACAGTATCAGTTTCATTTTGAAAATAAATGAAAGTTCATATTGAAATCTAAAACCAAAATTGTCTCTTTGAGGAACGCCATGTAATGTTAAATTTGTCTTTCTTAAAATTAAGCATCAAATTATCTGGTATAAAGAGACCTTGAGTGATCAGCTAAAATTATCACCTTCCACATCATGTTCATGTAGAATTTTCCTTCTGAGGATTCCCCAAGTCAATAATGATAATCAAAACCAATTTGATATTCTGATGATGAATCCTATCACATTTTAGAAAAATTGTTGAGACACTGTAGTAAACTGTACAGCTAGAATTGAATATAGGGCTTAACATTTGATAACAAAAATTGTTATTATCATTATGTTAAAATAATCCTATTCTAGCAAATTCAATAAATATTGTAACAGTAATCTCATCATAATTAGAATATAGCACAATAATGACACAACTATTCTTGCACTAAAATAACTACCCTCTAAAACTAAATTACAACCATGCCTGCATGGGTTTCACAAAGTGAGTCCCTCTCAATATGAAATTAAAATAGGTTTTACATTTAAAAGAATATTTCTGCTCTGTGACCAGTGTACACATACTAGTTTTCTAGAATAAACCTTAAACCTCCTCCCAACAAAGCACAAGTTTAACTAGAGTAACCAACTCTACAATACTTGATAAAAGGACACAAACAGATTTCAATCGGAGCTTGAACCTTGACCTTTGACCCCTGGGATAATTAATTATTCGAGAAAAGATTTTTTTAGAGAAAGTCTGTTGGGATTCAGTCCTTATGTAATATAATTATGTAGAGATTTTTTTTTTATTCTCTTTGAAAATAAATAACAAAATTG
Organism: Argopecten irradians; assembly: GCF_041381155.1. NCBI lineage: Eukaryota > Metazoa > Mollusca > Bivalvia > Pectinida > Pectinidae > Argopecten > Argopecten irradians. The sequence continues at coordinate 38,482,427 of NC_091136.1, forward strand.
TAATCAACTCGATGTCACATATGAAAGGCACAAGTGTTATATATTTATCAAATATGAATTTTTGTTGTCACATATGAAAGGCACAAGTGTTAAATATTTATCAAATATGAATTTTTGTTGAGGTCCATATGGTACTATACTGCTAAGATAGAATTTCAAATAATGACCTTGAGCTACCTGGTAAGCTCTTTGTCATTATTTGAACCTGAGAAAGGTGATATTCCCAGATGCCGAAGGCTGAGGGAAATATCACCTTTCAAAGGTTTAACAATTCCTTGTATTGACCTACAAAAAGTCAACAATTGTTTTGTTATATGAAACGATACATTGATACTTGTAAGTTTTGCTACTTGGAACAATATTTTAAAGCAAGGACAGCGCAATGACTAATTAAACAAAAATACAAGAGTATCTTATTCGACGTATCATCAGTAGGTACTTTTAGTACTTCTGCTGTACTTCTTCATGATATAACTAAAGAACATATAGCTACATTTCAAATGTGCCTATCATCTTTCCTAATCCTACCTCACTGTTGTCTGCCATTTTGGATTTGGCTATTGCCCGATGATCGGCAATGCTCTATTTTGATTGGTCGAAAATGTGGAAAAGACAGGAAATTCCCTGTGTCTATTTTCAGCCAGGTTACCGGATTTGCAATGTCAACCTCTGAACAGGTGTTCATAGGTCTCAGGTTGACATTGCATTCTGTCAAGACCTGTACGAGCAGTCTAGACCAATCAGAAAACGGCAAAACTCACAGTCATATAACAAAATACCATATGGACCTGAAATAGTGGAAAATCAGAGCATAATTAATATTTGGTAGTATTTAACATTTCTTCCTATTGAATATATTGCACCATTGTGGTTGCTAAGCAGCAACAGATGACAAAGCCTGTGGATGTCACTGTGTGGTTATTAGCTTGACTATAGTGTTGATTATTTTACTGCCCTTTGGACAGGTTAATAAGTCCATGTGCGGATTCTGGATTTTGTCAGACAACAGTTGATCCAGCTCCAACCTCAACTCCTTAACAAGCTCAGCAACCTGCAGGCCAAAAGGAAAATAATATAAAACTTTTCTTTAATATTACATTAATGTATACAAAAATCACTTGCACATGGAAATCAACTTAAAAAATATTCTTGTAAAATGGGGATATTTGCACATGTTAACATTTCCAGACAATATTTTCATGCTAAACACACCTACAAACTTCTAGAATCAAAGTTTCATATACACACAATATATAACTGGGGAAAATTTCAGCTGTAAAAAAACTGAACTGCTTTATAGGTTATACAGACCTGATGTGTGTTTGCCATGAAACGTATCCATCCATCGTCCACGGAGAGGATAAAATTTCCTTTTTCCAGATCTACATTGATACTACAGCCTCCAAACAACAGTAAGGGATAAACACTAACCATTGTACAGTCTCGTATAAAGATCTGGAAAAGGTAACAAGATCAAAGTAATCTTTGTCTCATAAGGAAACAATAAAGTGAATAAATTCTTCTAATCAGTTTTAGATTTATCCTGTAATAGCAAAGGAAAATATAATAAATCTACATGATGATGTTTCCACTCAATAGAAGAATTTAGGGTAATGCTTAGAAAGAGTCTGCTCTTTGTGTGAAGATATTTTAACCAAAAGTATGATAGTTTGGCAACATATGTTCTTGTCCACATGACAAATCAATTCCATAAATCATAGTGCATATCATAACTCTGGAATTATTGAGGTTATACTTACTCGACTTGTCTTCACTTTCTCGTGATAGACTAGATAGGGACTCTCATAATGGTTCACTTGGAAGTTCACAGATGATGGATGGATGTGGATCTACGATTAAAGATAAAAATGAAAACTTTTTATAAAGAGGTAGGGAGTTTTGTTACTGGATATATGAATGTAGGATTTCTCTTATTTAATCATACATGTACAGTGTATACTAAATAGCAATTTCACAACAAGATCAAATCAAACACAGATTAATTAAAGGGACAATTCACTCAGGCTAATTCTTTTACATAACCAAGAAGCAAATATGGCATAAATGTATTGTTCTACATTTCTTATGAAACATATAACATAAGATATTGACAAATTCCATGTCATTATTTAGTATTTTTAATTGATACCGTTGTAATTACAAATCGTTTGATCAATACGATTAAGCAGGTACAATATGTACGCTGTACCCATACCCGAGCCAAAGTCACGCACGTTAAACAAATGAACTACATAAACCACTGTGGAGGTGATGTAATGATTTTTTAGGCAAAACAATTCACCTAATAAGGTAAACACACTTCTGTCAGAGCGATTTGAGCAGTTCTAGACAAAAGTAGCATTACTCTACGAGCAAGGGACTGGGTTCGGCATACAAGATATTCGACCACAATGTGTAATGGCGGACAGCGAGTGAGTTTGAACATTTCACACGCATTTCACCACCATGGGATTTTCTGACATATCACAGTAAAACCGACTGATCTAATTTCCATTAGAACTGGGGGTTTTCCGATATATATACAAATTTTAATGTTCTTGTAGAATGAATTGTCCCTTTAATTATTTCATTGCATTTACCCATTTATTAAAAATCAATAGAAACAAGAAAACATTTATTAGACTACATTAATATACTCTAGCCTTTTATACATGCTTTCTGATATAACTTTTAAAATATAAATTTGATTAGAACTATTTTACAAAAAACTTTTTTGTCACTATATATACTGTTTCATACTTACATAACCATCACCCTTTGTTTTAAATCTTAATTCATCAGCTCTAGGAAGTTTTGGAATAGCACCTGTAATTACAATAATCAGTTGTGGTGATACATGCATTTCTGTCACAGGAAAGTCCTTTGGTTATAAAAAATTTGTTTTATTTGATTGGCAACAAACAATTTTAGCTCACCTGACCAATAGGGCTGGTGAGCTTATGTCACGGCGCGGCCTCTGGCGTCCGTCCGTCAACATTTCCTTTAAATCGCTACTAGTCATATAATTGTCCATGGATTCTAACCAAATTTGGCAAGAAAAAACATTTTTTGGGGAAGGGAAATAGAGTTTGTATAAATTTTGGTAAATATTTAAATTCCTTTAAAAAAGAAACAATGAACCTGTATTTAGAACATAACTTCGCATTACAAACCAGGTGAGCAATACAGGCCCTCTGGACCTTATGTTTATTTATGGAGTATGTTAGGAGCACTAACATGCTCCATAGAATATGTTTGTTGCCAAATGAGTTCACATACAGTGGAACTTGGTTGATACAAACTCGACAATTAACTCGATAATTCGACAACACGGCTTAATACGAAGTACTTTGACGGTCCCGGCCTAATTCCCTCTTTACCTTTGTTTAAAAAACTCGGATAATACGAAGTATATTGTGGGTCCGAATGACAAAAAACATACATAAAATTGTTCGTATAACTCGAAATGAGATTTTTTGGACAACGAGATTGCCGAAAATGCTGATTTATTTTTCAAATAAATCATTTTTGATTTTTTTATCTTCCGTAGAAAGGCATTTCAAAATTTATATCTAGGTTTTCTTGTTATAATTTTGCAACTACCATCAGCGATTTTGACATCTCTCTTGTCCAGATCGTTTTACGACATGGAAGTAGTCTATATATATATACCAAGTAAAGAGATAGCAGTAGACATGAGAACTCGCTTAATTCGAATATTCGGATAACTCGAAATTTTTATCCCAGTCCCTTCGAGTTCTTAATAACCAAGTTCCACTGTACTGTATATGTAGTCAAAAAGAAGATTAATCATTATATTTACATCCCTGTTGTGATGTCATTCACTCCGTCAGAATCTCTCGGACCTTTATCATATAATACTTACCTCAGATCCTGTGATGTCATTCACTCCGTCAGAACCTCTCGGACCTTTATCATATAATACTTACCTCAGATCCTGTGATGTCATTCACTCCGTCAGAATCTCTCGGACCTTTATCATATAATACTTACCTCAGATCCTGTGATGTCATTCACTCCGTCAGAATCTCTCGGACCTTTATCATATAATACTTACCTCAGATCCTGTGATGTCATTCACTCCGTCAGAAATCTCTCGGACCTTTATCATATAATACTTACCTCAGATCCTGTGATGTCATTCACTCCGTCAGAATCTCTCGGACCTTTATCATATAATACTTACCTCAGATCCTGTGATGTCATTCACTCCGTCAGAATCTCTCGGACCTTTATCATATAATACTTACCTCAGATCCTGTGATGTCATTCACTCCGTCAGAATCTCTCGGACCTTTATCATATAATACTTACCTCAGATCCTGTGATGTCATTCACTCCGTCAGAATCTCTCGGACCTTTATCATATAATACTTACCTCAGATCCTGTGATGTCATTCACTCCGTCAGAATCTCTCGGACCTTTATCATATAATACTTACCTCAGATCCTGTGATGTCATTCACTCCGTCAGAATCTCTCGGACCTTTATCATATAATACTTACCTCAGATCCTGTGATGTCATTCACTCCGTCAGAATCTCTCGGACCTTTATCATATAATACTTACCTCAGATCCTGTGATGTCATTCACTCCGTCAGAATCTCTCAGACCGTGATGACCTTTATCATATAATACTTACCTCAGATCCTGTGATGTCATTCACTCCGTCAGAATCTCTCGGACCTTTATCATATAATACTTACCTCAGATCCTGTGATGTCATTCACTCCGTCAGAATCTCTCGACCTTTATCATATAATACTTACCTCAGATCCTGTGATGTCATTCACTCCGTCAGAATCTCTCGGACCTTTATCATATAATACTTACCTCAGATCCTGTGATGTCATTCACTCCGTCAGAATCTCTCGGACCTTTATCATATAATACTTACCTCAGATCCTGTGATGTCATTCACTCCGTCAGAATCTCTCGGACCTTTATCATATAATACTTACCTCAGATCCTGTGATGTCATTCACTCCGTCAGAATCTCTCGGACCTTTATCATATAATACTTACCTCAGATCCTGTGATGTCATTCACTCCGTCGGAATCTCTCGACCTTTATCATATAATACTTACCTCAGATCCTGTGATGTCATTCACTCCGTCAGAATCTCTCGGACCTTTATCATATAATACTTACCTCAGATCCTGTGATGTCATTCACTCCGTCAGAATCTCTCGAACCTTTATCATATAATACTTACCTCAGATCCTGTGATGTCATTCACTCCGTCAGAATCTCTCGACCTTTATCATATAATACTTACCTCAGATCCTGTGATGTCATTCACTCCGTCAGAATCTCTCGACCTTTATCATATAATACTTACCTCAGATCCTGTGATGTCATTCACTCCGTCGAATCTCTCGAACCTTTATCATATAATACTTACCTCAGATCCTGTGATGTCATTCACTCCGTCGGAATCTCTCGAACCTTTATCATATAATACTTACCTCAGATCCTGTGATGTCATTCACTCCGTCAGAATCTCTCGAACCTTTATCATATAATACTTACCTCAGATCCTGTGATGTCATTCACTCCGTCAGAATCTCTCGAACCTTTATCATATAATACTTACCTCAGATCCTGTGATGTCATTCACTCCGTCAGAATCTCTCGGACCTTTATCATATAATACTTACCTCAGATCCTGTGATGTCATTCATTCCGTCAGAATCTCTCGGACCTTTATCATATAATACTTACCTCAGATCCTGTGATGTCATTCACTCCGTCGGAATCTCTCGGACCTTTATCATATAATACTTACCTCAGATCCTGTGATGTCATTCACTCCGTCAGAGCCTCTCGGACCTTTATCATATAATACTTACCTCAGATCCTGTGATGTCATTCACTCCGTCGGAATCTCTCGGACCTTTATTATATAATACTTACCTCAGATCCTGTGATGTCATTCACTCCGTCGGAATCTCTCGGACCTTTATCATATAATACTTACCTCAGATCCTGTGATGTCATTCATTCCGTCAGAGCCTCTCGGACCTTTATCATATAATACTTACCTCAGATCCTGTGATGTCATTCACTCCGTCGGAATCTCTCGGACCTTTATCATATAATACTTACCTCAGATCCTGTGATGTCATTCACTCCGTCAGAATCTCTCGGACCTTTATCATATAATACTTACCTCAGATCCTGTGATGTCATTCACTCCGTCAGAGCCTCTCGGACCTTTATCATATAATACTTACCTCAGATCCTGTGATGTCATTCACTCCGTCAGAATCTCTCGGACCTTTATCATATAATACTTACCTCAGATCCTGTGATGTCATTCACTCCGTCAGAATCTCTCGGACCTTTATCATATAATACTTACCTCAGATCCTGTGATGTCATTCACTCCGTCAGAGCCTCTCGGACCTTTATCATATAATACTTACCTCAGATCCTGTGATGTCATTCACTCCGTCGAACTCTCGGACCTTTATCATATAATACTTACCTCAGATCCGTGTGTCATTCACTCGGAACTCCGACCTTTATCATATAATACTGACCTCAGATCCTGTGATGTCATTCACTCCGTCAGAATCTCTCGGACCTTTATCATATAATACTTACCTCAGATCCTGTGATGTCATTCACTCCGTCAGAGCCTCTCGGACCTTTATCATATAATACTTACCTCAGATCCTGTGATGTCATTCACTCCGTCAGAATCTCTCGGACCTTTTATCATATAATACTTACCTCAGATCCTGTGATGTCATTCACTCCGTCAGAATCTCTCGGACCTTTATCATATAATACTTACCTCAGATCCTGTGATGTCATTCACTCCGTCAGAGCCTCTCGGACCTTTATCATATAATACTTACCTCAGATCCTGTGATGTCATTCACTCCGTCAGAATCTCTCGGACCTTTATCATATAATACTTACCTCAGATCCTGTGATGTCATTCACTCCGTCAGAATCTCTCGGACCTTTATCATATAATACTGACCTCAGATCCTGTGATGTCATTCACTCCGTCGGAACCTCTTGGACCAGCCCGCTCTACATCCCTTTGATTTATCCCCTCTTTTAAGAAGCCGATGTCGGACAATAACTCAACAAACTGTTGCTTCATACTGGCTAGCATCTAAAAGACACACGATTCATTGTTTCATTCATTCATCTTAGACTGATATAACGCAAGTTCCCTATACATCAATATCACTACATTAGAATATCTAAGTTAAGGAACGTTGGTGACACTAGGGCTGTAGTGTTATTGAACATCATTTATACACTAGTTATTGATATAGATGGTCCTTACCTCCAGTGATCTCTGGGACAGGAAGTTGTCACGGCAATAGTTATATTCAGCATACTGACTTTTCTTTCTGGCCTCAATCCATCCCTGATCAAAAAAAAGATCAAAATTAATTTTTCTATTTTTAAGAGGTGCTGGTGATAAACATTCTTCAATCAAAATGCAAGCAATTTTTTTCCCCCAAAATTCACCAAAAACTTGAAAAAAAATTCAAATTATTACACAATATGTATGACGTTATATTTTAATATGATGAAGCGTGGAATATGATGATCTTCTAGACTGGAAGCTTTGTTATAAATCATTATCAGGTTCTAGGATTGATATTTCCTTGGACTGGTCTCATCCAAATCAACAATAAAAAATACAAACGTATCATACCATTGACTGCAGCTAGAATTAGATTTGAGGTTAGTACTGGTGTCAACCTCGTCCCAAACAGCAGTTATGTGAATATACTCATTCAGACATCATCAACTAAATTCACATATATTGCAATAAAAAAAGTACCTGATATGCCTTCACCATTGTCAAGTGATCTGAATTGCCTGTGGCAAATTCTACTTTCTTTTTTGTAGCTTCTTCCTTTTTATCAAATGGTGTCACCTAAAACAAAAGAAGCTGCTTTACACAATGTTTCAGGTTCCAGGAGAAAATTTTACAGCACCAAAACTATCTGCAATATAGCTCAGATACTCATAAAACATAGATGGATATTGTCACAGCTTTCACAAAGAAAAACAATTGAAGTTATCTAGTATCACTTAAAAAGTCTTAAAGCTTTGAATCTGGCAGGTTCTATTGTTCATTTGTGTGCGAGATCTATTCAGTCGTATGTACTTGTGCAGGGATGGGACAAGGAAGTAATGCAAATCGTGTGGACAAAACAAAATTGTCAAATTTTCGAGGCGATCTGCCCCTTTATCAAGACATACAAAATGAACATGATTACATAATAGGATACAAACAGTAATGTGGGACAAAGTAGACAAATATTAAACTATACAGCACAATGGAGCGCAATTTACCCTTCGGCAAAAGGCAGCCGAAGGCCGGATCTACAAAAATGTATCCATGCTGTTCAGCAGAACGCTAAAATATGAGCGATGACTGGAAAGCGTGCCACGTGTGACGTCAAATGTGTGGCGAAATTTATATATAGTGCTCATTGGTATAGGATGCAAATTTAGTCGCCTATCTTCTCGGTGTGTTGGCAAAGAAACAAAGTACCAGACTTAGTCGCCTTTTGCTGGGCAGCATATGTAAAGGATCAAAAACGCGTAGAACAGAACGGAAAAATGCTGGAAGTATTGATAATTATTTGAAAAACAAGTGATCAATTGATGTCAATTAGTATATTTAACGTTCGTTAATGCATTTGGGATAGCGGGTCTGTAGATAGGTAATCCAGAATCTCTCTCTCGATCAACGCTTGGTTTTGTCCAGTAGAAACAGTGCTCAATTGCAATCATCTGCATGGCTTTCCAACTATGGCTGGGTAAGTTGAAATGTCTGGCAACCGGATAGTCAGGTTTGTTCTGTTTAGTAGACCAGAGGTGATTGTTGATTCTGACGTTGAGTGGACCACCAGTTTCCTCAACGTATTGCATTATGCATTTCCTACACGAGAGGAGGTAGATGACATTGCTGGATTTGCACGTCAGGTTCTGTCGGATGTTGTATGCTCTGTTGTTGATAGCACATTCAAATGTGTCTGTGGATGCTGTGTATGGACAAATCATGCACCGTTTATTGTTGCATGTCTTGTGTAGGGATTAACACTTACTAAGAATGATATACCTGGCCATTACGTTTACATAGATACCCAGGTAAACAGCTTTTGTCTCTTTCACAAAAGCAGACGGTGTAACATCTTGTACATACTTAATCAGGGAAAGGAATGAAAATAGAATGATAGTCTCTGCCGCGAAAGCTAATCTCTGCAAACTTGTTTTGAAACAGAATTCACGAAAAATAGAAGTGCTTAACTTATAAGTAGTTTACACTAAATATACATAATTTTGAAAATCAGAACAGATTTTATTGCATTTAATGCATTGTCAAGTTGAACATGTTTGTTTAACTTACGAATGGAGACTTGAAACTAAGAGTAGCGGCTATAGTCAAGGCAGGATCAAGGCAGCGGAATATAGCACCAAACAACATCAGTTTTCCAACCCTGTACACACAAAACAAGTGTTATATTCTAAAACAGGCCAAACAGCAAAAACCTTCCACTTCAAGGTCACAAAAATCACATTCTTTCAAGGTCAAGAAATAATAAATTACTGCCTTAATATTACCAACTAAGTTCTTGCTTCAAGTCACAAAATTACTCTGAGTTTGATAGGGTTCAGATATCAAGGTTGCAAAACAAATAGATTAATAACCTCAGGTCACATGAAAATGATTCTTTAACAAGTTATGAAGTATACTCAGTTTTGTGCAGTTTCAAGGATTTGAATTTGATAGATATTGACTTACCTGACATCTACTGGGAGTGAGCCAAGATGGTAGCCTAATGGTGTCAGTTCCTGTACAAATAAAATTCATCGCATATTTCATCAGCACATACAAATTCCTGTAAAACAGTGATACTATACTGTTTTCCACACCCAGCATCTATAAAATGACCACAAAGTCTAGTTGTATGTTGTATATTTTTGTACAATTTAGAAGCACATGTTGGTTTCTGAAATTCATAAATACATACTGTAATGTGTATCTACATTTTGTATATTAGTAATACTACTGTAGTTTTTTTCATTATTTTTTCATCAAGATATTCTAGGATGAAGAAATTGTTTACAACTATATGACCCCTGAATTATCAGGACATTTATTGCACAGTTGTCATGGACAGTCTTACATCATTTTCATCCAGAGCTCCGAGATCTTGTAGGCGACTAATCGCAGACAAGATGGAGTCCTTCTCTGGGGGTTCTGGTAACTGTTCCAGTACTTCCTGTAGGGAAATGTGAAATTATTCAAACACTATTACTAACTACAAACATAGGAATTTAAGGATGTGAATTGGAGAAAGTAAGTCTGAGCTTACAGAGAAAAACCACCGATCTACGCCAATTACAGAAACTACTCTAAATATGCCTTTAACCTATTGCCAAGATGTAATGGGCTATTGGTAATATGTCAGATTCCCTATCATTACAGCACCTCCTCCCATATTCACCATTTTGTCCATCTCAGAATTTTGATAGATAAACTGTATGTTTGAAAGTTACTTCCATAAATGATGTACCTCCACAAATATCAGATCCATCAAAAACGTTATTCATGGGGAAATTTTTTGTGGTGGTCATGTATTGTTTTTTAATTAAATTTCTATGATTAAAAGATGACAATATTGGACATAACCTTTCATAATATGGTATATAGAGTTTGATAACAATTTGATAACTCATGTCGAATCTGTAGAGACAGAAGCCAAAAATGATCTCAGAATCAATCATATACCTGAGCATGTAGTCTGTTGAAAATATCCAACATTTTGATTCTCAGCACAATCTGTTCCAGTGGAGCTCGCTGTATTTCTACAAAACAGAAACCAATGGAGATTTCAACAGATATTTGCAAATACTGTATGATATGAAATATTTACATGCACTTCCTTCTGTGGTATTGAATTTTCAAACTGCTGCTGGGGTTGAAAGTTCTAGTCTTCAATAACTACATTGATGCATAAAATAAATTTTGTTACTCAGCCTCCACAAAAACAGCGACAAACATACAAAATTTCTGTATATACAGAACAGAAGGCCTTGGCCAGTCAATAATCATTTACTTTTGTTTCATCATTTCAAAACAAGCTTTTTGAATAAAGGAATGGGTACTTTATAAATTACATACTGGCTAATATACCCATAGATTACCATAAGATTCTATCTCACAAAGTAATGAAAATGAAGATATGCGTTACTCTTCCACCTTTAACTCGTGTTTTGGAAGCAAAGCCTGAATACCATACCTGGTATGGGTTGTTCCTTCATATGGTACTGGTATCTATGGCTGGTGAACATGTGGAAACTAACACCGTTAGTCACACGTCCAGCACGTCCTTTCCTCTGCTGGACGTTGGCTCGAGATACATTCACGGTCTCCAGACTCTCCATCCCCTTTGAGGCATCATACCTATATCATAGTACATATGGTATAATGATAAATTCTGGTTTTATACACCTGGTGTACTAGAGTTACATGAGACAATGAAAGCTTACCCTTATTAAATACATTATGATAGGGCTGATGCTTATTTCATCTGAATGAATAATCTGATCAGAATGCTAGCACCACTCTATCAAAATATCAAGACAATGTTATGGTATAACGTTAGGTGTGTTTGATTTTGAGAAAAAAAATAAAGTTGAAATATAGTTGTAATATAATTTACATCTGTGACCATGAAAGTAAAAGGTTATTCATACAAACTAAGCAGCCATTTGATCTTATATGCTTCTAGCGGGTAGTGTAATGCCACGACCTTCGATAAGTCCTTGGTGATGAAGAAGAATATTAAATGTTTGTTGGTGTGTTGGTCGAGTATGCTTAACATCCTATTAACAGCTAAGATTATTTAAAAAAAAAATGCCCCCTGTATGCAATGTTTCCAATGGTGAGAACATATTTTGGGAGACTGCAGTATGTTTGTGTTGTGTCTCCTTGTTATGAAGATTTTATAGTGTTATCTCACTGGAGAATACTACCAAAGACACTGAACAGAACATCTGGTCACATTATACAGCAAACCAGTTGTCACACTCAATTTCAATGAAAAACAATGTCAGATGATGGACATTTAAGATGTGTTCTGGTAAAACTGGTAACAAAACTCAAAATGTTGGTAAGACCAACATTCCACTCCTCTCATTTGAAATGATATCAAAAATGATTCAGAATGGAAATGAACTGGAGATTGGATGTGGGTAACACTCCTTTCTTCTTCACAACACCCGCGTCCCATCAATTCTATGTAAGAATTTCACTTCTAATTCGGTGAATATATAACTTACCGTTTTTCCTTCATCATGCCAGCATCAATAACGTACACAACATCGTCTATCGTAATAGACGTCTCAGCAATATTTGTTGATATGACGATCTTGGTAACTCCCTCTGGTGGCTTTCTGAAGAGTTTATAAGATAATATAACACAAAACAAAATTTTTGAAAAAAATGATAACCCCAGAAAGAAAGAAAAACCCAACTGATTTCTCTATGGATAATACACAAAGCAAAAGCTATTTAGTAGTTAACATAAGTACATTAATGTGAGTTCTTGAGGAGGTTTCTCAATACAAAGTAGAATGCTGACTTAAGGGTAAGACACATACAGAAAACAACCGTTAGAACCAATACATACTTCTAAACAAACAAAAACTTTAACTGTTCAATGATCATACCTGGCTGCCAGTAACTATATACAGCAAAACATGGTTATAACAAACCTCTGGGGAACTACAAAATTACCTTGTTACATAGTTGTATAGTAACCTTGTGTGGGAATGAAAAATAATAAGTAAGATATTACCATAAATATGATGTAAGCATGTTCATTATAATCATGTTTTAATGTATCTTGACCACATTCAAATAGAACATGTTACAACTACACACTGATGGGAACCTACAATGTATTTATGAATTTAAAAAGATTAATCATTCAACAATTAACGGATGGAGATAACTGAAAGATGATTAGATATACCATTTTAGTGCCTTTAAAATTAAAATCTAGAGCCCTGGTTTTGAAAATTGTACTTTGGGACTTACATGAACACAGCATGCTGATCTTCACTGGACAAAGTTGAGTGTAAAGGTATGACTTTGAAGCTGTTCAAATCAAAACATAATGTTAAGTAAGTGACAGTGACTTGTCCTGTTTTATATCTGTTTAGCTCATTCATCACTGAAAATTTATAATGGACTGTTCCAACCCTTGAATTAGAAGGATTCAAATTGGTTATTAGGGGTAAATGATTTATACTTATACTGTAAATTTACCTCAACATCTTAGTAGCAAACAATTGGATTAATGGATTTTTTAGTACACTATTTACAACAATCACTAAGATTTACAAATATACAGCGTAACAAATAAACATACTTTAAATGAAGAATAGAAAATACACCAAGAATCAGATGTCATAACTCTCATAGCAGTATATAGTTATAAAATACTATACATTCTTTGTATATGTTAGATCTGTTACCTCTTCCTGTTGCGAAATGTTGAGTTGGACTGGAGAAGTTCAAACAGAGTCTGTATTTCAGCAAAGCCAGGAAGAAACACTAGAATAGCACCTTTAGGGAACTGTAGGGAACCAAAAGCAATCAGAGTTATCTGTGTGGGAGACATTCCAATGAAACGTGATGTGTAAGTAAATCTAATTATTTTAAATTTTTGATTTTGGAAGATCATCTGATATTTGATGGGTGGCAGTAATAGTTGCCTGAAAAATTACTTGCATGTTGTTTGAACATATGAAATTTTAGGCAAAAACAGAAATTGACAATGTTAGTGATTATATCATGTATTCCGTATATAGTCTTACCCCTTCCTTATCCTCCACGATCCATTCCAGCAAGGTCACAATAAGGTCATAGTTGATCTTGTTCATGTCCATAAGAGCCATACTTCTACATGTAGATTTATGATAATCTGTTAATGAAATGTATATGTGTTGTGATAACATATAGGATGACCTATGATATCAATTGTTCAATAGCAATCTCTAATGAACTAATTTCACTTCCACAATTATTTTCATAAGTCCAGTAAATTACAAAATGTTCAGTCCAATTAATTTCTGATGGGGATTTCATAGCTTTATGTATACATGTGTATAAAAAAATACCTGAGTATCTCATGTACAGCTGTTTTACAGTCAGATTTTCATCCTTGGCCTTCTCTTTGGGTGGCTGTGATGCCTCTGTTCTTTCGTCCTCATAAGCATTAGGATCGATGTATCCCTTCCTTCCGGGGACAGCATTCATGTTCTTTAGTGGACGAGCATAAGGTGAAGATTCATCCATAACAAACCTGTATAAGATCAACAAATAGTTTAAAACCAGTGAATTGTATCTACATGCGTGAGTTTACAAACTACATGTAGATTTTGTAGACTAGTTTACTGCCTACTTGACTCTGCCTATTACTAGGCTTAGTCTCACTAAAAGGAGTATCAAATTAACATTCCTTATCTATGGTTACTCACATAGCTCTAGTGATTCTATAAATACACCAATTCCGTATTTGCATATTACAGAGTTATCTGCCCTTACGAGTAGGTAGTGATTGTGACGTCATGTGTTTGCGAGCGTAACGTCATATTTTTCAGAGAAAGGGACTTGAATTGCGCTCACAAAATCATGACGAAACAATCGATACCTATCCGCAAGGGAGCTAACTCTGTAATATGCAAAGACGGAATACCATTCATTACTAAATTCTAGAACAAGTTTATGGTTATCTTACATTATAGATTAGGACTATCCTTTGACAGATGTTTTAACCTAATGTTAATAATGTATTATTCCACAATAAAAATTCATACAGCCATTAAAAGTAATACATCACTGACCTTGTAAACTCAACAGCATCCTCCAAGAAGTATTGATCAACTGGGAAAGTTCTCCCTAAAAATGTACCATACACTCCTAAATTTATGTCAATATACAAAGTGATCGGAACATATCTCTCATAAGTTCCATTATAGTTTCAGCTCCATCAAACATGCTAAATTGATTCCTTTACTTGGTAAGCTCACAGAAGATATAAAGTCTATAACATTACAGATTTTACAGAAAAAAAAACTCAAACAAAAAGGATGGTTGAAAAACATTGAACATACATTAAACCATAGTACCATATTTAGATCACTTAAAATATTATCTCATTTCAGGAAAATAGATGTTTTAAATTTCAATAAAATCTATTTTGATTTGTTTTGTTTTTTCTTGCTTTCAAATGACATAGTTATGACATTTTTTCATTTTTTTCACTTATTGTTCTCCTAATTAATATAAACATAATCCTTATGTTACTTTAGTTATGTGAGTGAATATCAAACCTTGTTAGAAATACATCTTGTGCTGACCAACCAAACTAAAACTCTGGCTGTGAAATGTTTGCCAATGAAATAGATTCATATGCAATTCTGATTTCATCCTTTTAAAATATATGTATTACCAGGAATATCTATGACGCAGCAGCCACCGAAGTAGTCAGAAAACAGCTGGGCGTTCAGAGTGGCACTCATGAGGATCACCTTCAGGTCCCGACGTTTTGGTAACATGTCTTTTAGGTACATCATCAGGAAGTCACTGTTATAAAACCAAGATTAATGAAATCACAAAAACAATATATTAATGTATACTTTTATTAGTATTCAAGATTTCATAATGTTTTATTTTAATAAAATAATACTATATCAGAATTAACTTCATGCCCAGATTTTATTTCAAGGTCTAGAGAAGCTTTTTTATGTGTTTCTCATGTGCAGCAACATTCATATGAGGATTGAAGTCAAGAGAAACAACCACTGACAAAGATCTTATCTAAAATGTATTTCAATGTCTGCTAACATCTCCTAAAACACGTATTAGACACGACACCATGAGGACATTATGAACTAGGAGATACTTGCCTCTCTTCTGACCGTTCGTGGACCTCGTCTATGATGACGTGTGTTATACCGTCCAGCGTAGAATCTCCCTCTAGTGTCCTCAGTACTATCCCAGTGGTACAGAACAACAGCCGGGTCATTGACGACTGCAATTATTGAAATATATCATGGTCATGTAAATGATATCATCAACCAGCATCATCAAAGCTGGACTGAGAACGACAATCAGATTCTGTAATGATAGGTATTAAAGTGTACTTTAAAAGAACCCCATAATGCCAAGCATCAAACATAAATCTTAAGTCATGCAAACAAGAGGACCAAAGAAGAACAATTACGGTTGATTAGTATCTTATGGTGCTTTGATAACTGAAAGAAGTTGTTTCTAGACAACCTAATATAATCTCAATGACAATGAAAAATGACTCAGATAATTCATTTGAACAAACATGATTTCTCTTCAACCAAGGATGGAATGTAAGCTTTAAAGTTTGTCCTTAGCTAACCTGAACTTTTTCCAGTCTGATCTGGTAACCAACAGTTCTACCAAGTTTCTCTGCACGCTCTTCAGCAACTCGCTCTGCGACTGCTATAGCGGAGATCCGACGGGGCTGGGTACACAAGATAGAGCACACTTTCAGGTCCTTAGACTCCAAATAGGAGTCAAGAATAAACTGGGGCACCTGGGTTGTCTTACCACACCTGTACAGGTAAAATTCTCACAGGTAAAATCTACAAACTGATAGTAATTTCATATTTATATTTTTTAGGAATTTTTCTCAGTGAATTTACCGTAAACTTGTATAAAGTCTGCACCAGTGTAATTTCCGCAGGTAATTTTTTGGACTGAATATGCTGAAAAAAAACTTCTACCAGTATAATTTCCTTATCAAAAATTTGGGCAAAAAACAATGTCCAGGAAGTCCCAAAAGTGAAGATTTATTTGTAAATAGTCAATGATTAGAGAAAATCGGTTTTATAAAGAAACAACCATTTAAAATGCACTGTTTGTTATCTTTTTATCGGCAACAGTCTGAAACGCAAGCGTGAAGTGCGGTGTAGTAGGGAAGCCGTATGCACACATACGGAGAGGACATTTTCTGGTAAATGTACCCGGTACTCATGGGGCTATCTACAACTATTTCTAAAAGTTTTCAGAAGTATAAGAAGGTATCTTTTAATTTCATATATACCAACTTGTATAAAAAAAAATGTGCAAAGACAATGGATTAAATTCAGCTGTGTACTAATTGTATGAGTGTTACAAATTAGATATTTACACATACATTTCTTCCCAAGCAGCTCAATATAATTTGTCAAAATCTAATAATAGAATTAAATTAATAGAGTCACTATAGTGGTCAGTTAATTATCTTACCCAGTCATACCACTGACTACCAATACTTGGTGATTGTCCAAAGCTGTCAAAATCTCCTCCTGCATATCCCAGGCCGGTAAATTCTGTCTCTGGCTCACCATTTTCTGTAAGGCTTTGGAGGTCTGAAATTATTTTTAATTTTGTTTTAAAACTGTACAAGGTGGTTGAGAAATATATACAATGTGATATTTTCTACTTATATCAAAGTGAAGCATAGTCAAAGCTCGCAATCTTCAATTCAGCAGACCATGATAAAGCTTCTAGTTATCTGAGTACGTACACGTATAAATCAATTGGAATGTTTGATGTGAAGTTTGACTAGGTTCAATAATGAATCTCAGAGTTTATAATTTTAATCTCCAAATTCTCAATAACTTTCTTTCATGTCAACAAAAAGATCAAAAATGATCATAGCTGTTCATGAAAAGTAAAACTTCAATAAACCAATCAAATCATCTTTTGTAACCTTTTTCCTTTGATGCTCCTCCTTTATTCTCCTGTTCTGTTTCAGAGTCTCTGCCTCATTTCTTTGTTTCATGATATTACTGTCTCTGGCATTAACCCTCTTCTTTTCCACTTTAACCTCCTCTTCATCCAACATCTGGTTTTCTCTGTCACTCATTCTGATCAATGTCGCTGTATCAGCTTTGTAGTCTTCCTCTACAGATGTCTGTCTTTTGAAAGGAAATACAGATGAAGATTGTTCCTCCTCTTCCTTCTGCTTCTTTCTCCATGCCAGGCCGGATTCTGGTTGGCTATACTCCAGTGGAGCTTTATTATACAAATCTACAACAGTTGGTTCATCGTCAAGAACACTTACAAGGGAAAACACTGCAGGAGCATGCATTTCTGCACATTCCATAGCTTCTGTCCTTAGTCGTTCTGTGATGAGAAGACAAACGTGGGGAGGAAAATTTGGCAGTATGGAAGAAAACCCAATAATAGGAGCCTCTATAGGATACAGATTGTCTTCAGGGAACCGAAACTCCAATTCAAAATCTGGTTTATTTTGCACAAGTTCTTCATTTGGTATAAAAATTTTCGGAGCGGCTGGTTTCAGCATTTCGTGAGAATAATGACATTTCCTTCCAAATCGACAAAACCCTTTCATATAAAATCTACAAACTTCCTTGTTTTTGTCTATTTTCTCCTCAACTGTCTCAACATCTTCTGTATTTTGGGGTTTTACCAAGTCCTTAAGACACGGGAGATCTATACACAGAGACCATACTTTATTTGGAATCTTTTCTGTGAATTTGTCTTCATATATTGATTTCAATGCCATTATTTCTTCCTTTCTTTGCTCTTCAATATCTTCCCAGGTCAGACCATGCTCTGCTAACACTTGTTTATGATCTTTCTTGTTCTCATCTGCCAAATCATCAAAACCGTTTTCATTTTCCTCATCACTGAATCCTTTTTCTGAGTGCACCTTAATTCCAAAGCATTTACAGAAGAGGTATTCAAAGGCAGATCCAATATCCCCATCATGTAGTTGCAGTGCTTCTACACAACGTTTCTTCTCATACCCATACCTTTAAAGAGATTTGTTAAAAACATAAGTATATACAGTGGTAAATATTCCTCAAAAACGGAAAACATAACTTGCTACACACGTTAGAATGCAAGCTTTGAGATGACTTTTATCCCTGTCAGTGGATTAATCCATGCAAGACTCTAATAATTATAATATCAATTCAAAGTATTATCATTCTAAATTTTGGATTAGTAGCTTCTGAAGTTAAATAACTGGTATAAAGAATATTACTGATGATATCTGTATTATTAAAATAAACATTGATCCTTTAAACTTATCAAAGCTCAATCTAGAAAGATTCACCAAACTAGGTCATGATTTCATAAACAAATAATATTTTATATATCCTTTTGTTGATAAGATTTACCTCATGAGTTTGTTAATGGCTATGTGACTTATACTCTCCGGTTCCATTTGGCTGGTTTTCTTTGTGCTGTAGTAGACTTGGACATCTTCTATCTGTAGTGGGTCTGTGGTCAGCCAGTACTGATCTTCAGTTCTTAAGTCTAGCTCGTCATATTCCTCCTCACTGTCAAATGACATACAATCATAATATCTATATGATCTATAACTTATCATTAAATAGTCGCACAATAAGATGTTATAAAAATGTGAGTGCTTCAAGTGAAGACTCCTGGGCAAAACATTGTGTATGCTATAAATCAAATATAAAGCACATATTATTTAACTTAATATTACTGTTATAGATATATGACATTTTTATAAACACTGGCATTTAATATAAGAGAAGTTTATTATACACACATGGAT